>NC_136904.1:9625778-9763278 GCF_949606895.1 Notothenia rossii | reverse complement strand
TTTACGAAACATTGCCTTTGACGGCCTATAGGTTACGTGATGTGACCCGTGTTTTTGATTAAAAAAAAGCAAGTGGATTTGAGCATGGCCTCTCATATGTGGAGCCTAATGAGGGTAGTGAGAGTAACAACAAGCTGTTGTGTTGCGTCTCCATACCCTCATCAATCAAAGCTCTCCTGTTTATGCTGATGCTGATACTGCCAGGCTCACTTTGAGTCCCTATCAATTAAAAATAAAGTGGTCAGCAATCCATCATCCTCCATGTAACACGCCATGTTATGGAATGCAAACAGTGCATGCATTTGTGTGTTGCTGTTACATGTTCTGCACGTGTGCATTTTTTACGGAACAGTGCATGTTCAATTCGCAGAGCGCTTTCGTCCTGATGTCTGTAGCTGTTTTTTTAATTCACAAGAGGCGACGGAAACAAAAGGAGAGGGGGAGATATACCGACACCTCATTTCCCTGCCTCAGAGTAATGATCCTTTAACAACCTTCTAACAGAGCCAATCTCGGGAACAATTTTTGGTAAACTGCAAAGTCTGTTCCTGCTTGGCCGGGGTGTATTTGAATTGATTACAGCTGTGGAGAGAGATAGGGGAATCACCTTCCTCTGGTGACAGCGCACTTTGGGTTACAAACTGGAGATTTGCATGGCATTACCCGTGACAGTTCTCATAGGCTTTACCCTCCACACAGTGGTGAAGTGCCAGAGGCCTTTCGAGGGCAAATCTACATTCGAAATGTTACTGTTGGACAGTCGGAACCCCCACCAGATATTGTAAGGAATTGAACCTGCTTCAGAAATATCCTGACTCTGTATTGAGTCCAGTAGTATTCCGTTTATTGACAGATTCAGGGACACAAAGCAATGGGACGGACCGCACGACACACTAAAGACAGTGGATCATCCCATGCTCCGTAAGCAGTGTTGGGAGGGTTATTTTAAACACATTTTTAATACAATTAATTATAATCTGTTAAAAAATGGTATTCAGAAACCTAATCCAAGAATCACAATAATAAAGAAATACAGTAAGTCTCCATTTTGTTCCTGTTACTTTCACATTACCACAATAAAAAGTATGCAACATAGAATGAGATTAAAATCATATTAAAAAGATTTCTTTTTTTAAACCTTTTTATTTCTTTTTTAAAGCTGCAGTGTCTATCAGTCTCCAAATTCACAGTTCATGTTCATTCTCAGTCCAAGCAAGCTGGAAATTCAACAGAAATCGAATCCACTAAGACGTGAGAATGTGAGATGTTATATCTCCCCCTTACATTTAAATATCACCATCAACATACCAATGATAAAGAGATCAAATGTGCAAACAGCCTGAGGCTAAATGTAAAACGTCTATGCTAATTACGTCAGAATCTCAAACGACTAATTTAAATAGTAAACAACATATGTGCGCTTTTATGCGTACTATCTTTGTCAGTCCTTCATGTCTCAGTAATTGCTCTATTTAAATTCACGTCTGGCTTAAGACGTTTTCAAAGATTTAAAATCAATGTTTTTTATTGCTTCCTTTTCCTGTCTGGAAATATAGGATTTCACAAATGAAAAATACATCACGCTCAAAGTAGGAAGTGGAGAGGGGCGCCTCGTGATTTATTCATCAGCCACAGAGCGAATTTAACACTTTAATGTTAAGGAATGCCATTAGGACTCCAGCAGGAAATTTGACATTATAACATAAAGTATTTACCATAGTTTAAGGAAAATACACAAACATGAGCTCAGAATTGCGGTGAACAGAAGTGTAGAAAATTAAGGGATTTGGTGGGTTGAGAGAGAAAAGGTGCAGCTGAGCGAATGATTCAGCTTAGGTGCTGTAAAACGCCTCAGGCTAAACATTTTGGACAAAAGCCCAAAGAAGAAAGGAAAGGGACAGTGTGTTGAGTTGCAGCGTGTGTTTGTGAGGACGTTCAAAGAGTGTGTGTGTCCACTCCAACAGATCCCGGTTTCCCATCCCTGCACAGACACATGTTCCCGGGCATACCTCTGGCTTCATGCTGGCTTGTTGACGGAGCTAAACTGATGTGATTTGATCATGCAGCCGTACTCGCAATGTCCTGAAAAACCACCATCCTGATCCCTGCCTCCTTCTTGACACACACAGAGAGAACACACACAGATGTTACACACACATGCACAAACACACACACACATACTCACATTTGTTTGCTTTCAGATGGAAACCGAACAAAAATAAAACCTGCCCAATGCTTTAGGAAGATTTAACTTTGGGTGACAAATATGTAGATGTGTGTGTTCTGCATTACATCTCGCCAAACAACAAAGCAAGGCTTGAAATATCGCCTCTCAGTCACAAGCGCTTAAAAGGCGCCGAGTGGATTTTAATAAGGAGCGGTTAGCAGTGCACACCGTGGTCTTCAATGGGATTAAGAGGCTTTGAATGGTTGAGGCCATTAAAAATCTACACAGGCCCACAAGTCCTGGAGCGCCTTATGAGTATATTTATCATTAGGATTAACAAACTCAGCCTGTGAACGCTCTCACCCCAGGAGCACAGCAACCTCTACCCTGGTAGCATTATTGTGTTTGTCTGAGTGGCTGATGATAAGAGCGAGTCAGCAGCAGGGGACACAAAGCTCTGCTCCCAGCCTGCCGACCATCCCCATTGGACCGCTCTCAAATGCAACATCTGCATCCACCAGCTCATCTGTGTGCACTGTGAAGAAGCCATGGTTTCTGCATGCTACGTACATTGATTCTTTGATTCCTGAAGCACACACACTAAGCAGGAAGTGAGGAAAGAATAAACCCAGAAATCGTGCTTGTGGAGGAGGAAAATCTCCCTTCTGTGTGCTTTGTAATCTAGCGAGATTGAGGGATTTCACTGTTGAATCATCCTATCCTAACCCGTTTCCTGGTTCCTTCTTTTCCCACCACTCAGATCTTCCACATGACCTATGACCTCGCCAGCGCCATGGTGAGGATCGTCAACCTGATCGGCATGATGCTGCTGCTGTGTCACTGGGACGGCTGCCTGCAGTTCCTGGTGCCCATGCTGCAGGACTTCCCCGCCGACTGCTGGGTGTCCAAGAATAAGATGGTGGTAAGTGTCTCTCCTGCACAGAGTCCTCCTGCCTGTTGGAATCAGATTAAGTCCTGTCTTATCTCATCTGTCAGCTTCAGTAATTACTGTACTAAAACCCTTTAGCATCCTGGGAAAGATTGCATCGCATATCTGTCATTTTAAGCCCTAAATCAAATATATTTATCTGCTGCGTTTGCCCACATTTATTCAATTTGCGGATTATTTTTATTTATTTGGAGCTCCTGACATCTGTCCATATTGTGAGGGGAGAGACACATAGGCTGTGTGGGGCACATTGATTTTCTAAGGAGGACAAATAGCCTCATTCAATATTGGTAGAATATTGACGGTTTCCAGCGAGCGCTTATGCTGTGCTTTAATTTAGCGTTATTCTTAAAACAGCTGCTGGAGTCTCTTTTAAAGCCGGACTCATAATAGAGTTCTTTTTTATTTGCTTACGGAGGCGCACTGTGTCACACCTGATGTGCGACTCTGAATAACCCGCAGCTGATGGCTCTCATGTTAAATAGGCAAGAGTGCAGCACCAAAGAAATCCGAGTTATTGTCAGGTTTTGTGGTTGGGGCGTTATTAGCGATTGATCTGACATCAGTGACTGCTTCTCTCTTCAGTTCAACCAACCAATAAATCCACAGATAGTTAACCGTTAAGCAACACCTCCGAGAGCAGTTGTTCCCTAACTGATAGCTTATCAACATACGTGTCGATGGAAGTGCCAACAGGGCTTTAGTGAGGTAGGCAACTCATTTTGGTAAACAATTGAAAGCCGTCCACGCGGTTGAATTGAAGCTTCTTGGATTGTATAGTTTTATTGGTGACATTTCAAACCAAGGTTTTCCTCAATTAATTGCATCTATAGGTTCAGTGTCCATATAACGATCAGATCCTACTCAATTCTCTTTGCAGAAAAATAAACACATTTTTTCTACAACTTAATTTAATACAGGCTTATGACTTTTTGTTCGTAATAATTTAAATCACACACAAAATACTAAATGTTTTATAAAAACGATGACAGATTAAGTTTAGGCAACAAAACAACAATTCAAGGATTCTGAGTTTCACACGAAGCAGCTTCTCGTCAGCTGTATGTTCAGCTCTCCGTGCAAGAACAGATGTCACATGAGTAGTTACATCGCTCAAGGTATGATGCATTTGGTTCATCATGCCTCGCTGGCTCCCTGACATGCTCACTTGTTATATTTAATCATAGGAAATGACAGATGTTGCAAACCACTGTCCCTTGAGATGTTACATCCATTAGCAACTTTTAGCTTGTTTTCCATACCTGACTTTGCAGAGACACACACGGTCAGGTGAGGCGGTCCTGCTCAGGGACAGCGTCAGGACCGGGGATCAAATCAGCAGCCTATTATTTCAGTTACCTGGATTAATATGATTAAAGCAAAAATGTTTACATTCAGACTTTTTAATAGCATACAATTTCCCCTTCCACTTGTTTCAGCTTCACCGCTATGACAGATGCATTTTATTATTAGTTCAATATGCATAAAGCCAAGTTGCAATGGGATCATTTTAAGTATCATAAGGCTGAGCTGTCAGGCAACATAATGTCAAATGTGACTCATCATGAAGGTATAGTACATTATGCATGGATGAAGATTACATTTTCTATATTTGTCTGCAGCTTTGAAAACAAGGATATGATTGTGCAATGCGGGTCCCAAAAAAAAACGGAATAATCCACAAATCCACAACAAAGAAAGGGAACATATATTTATGTTTTAAACGTTTACATTTTCAGAGAAATGTTGCCTTTACTCTTACTAGGTTTTTTAATAGCAGCTCTACTTTAACCTCTACTTACTGCTATTAAAAATGTAAAATCGAGTCTTTCATTACTTAAATCTTTTAATACGTACATCCACTCAGCAACTTTGGGATATGGGATCACATGTTAATTGTCACAAG
The DNA here is from genome assembly GCF_949606895.1 of Notothenia rossii. Lineage (NCBI taxonomy): Eukaryota > Metazoa > Chordata > Actinopteri > Perciformes > Nototheniidae > Notothenia > Notothenia rossii. Next base: position 9,758,256 of record NC_136904.1, on the reverse strand, counting down.
AGTATTTCAAGCAGTTCTGGCGAAATTATATGGAGATTATATTAAAGGTCCCATGTCGGCCATTTCTACTTTCTATTGTTGAGGTCTACTAAAATAAATGTACATTGTGCAATTTTCCAAACTCACATTGGTTTCTCACACAGCATCTCTGTATAGTGTGTATTCACTCTCTGTCCTAAACGGCTTGTTGGAGCTCCTTGCCCCCCCCCTCCCTGTGAGCCCAGTGGCCGTCTGCGAGACAGCGAGACACAGCCCGAAACACACACACACCCGCAGCCTGGCTGGGAGTTTGTGTGTGTGCTCAGGCTGAGTTCCGCGGTGTCTCGCCGACCCGACACCAGTGAGCCGGCTCACACTGTCCGCTCCTCGCAGCAGCGAGCCTCGCAACGTCCCTCCGACTGTGTGTGTGTGAGGAAGTCCGCAGATTGGTCCAACGTAACGGCTCCATGGACGTTACGTGACGTCACTATACCCAAGAAGTAAACTATGGAAAAAGAGAAATATCCGACGAAGCGTTCTGGGGCAGCATAGACAGGTCTTTTCTGTGTTAGAGTTTTACTCGCTACAGGGTGTACTTTGAGGGTTTGTGACTCTGCAGACCGTTTACATGCAGAGAAAGCTTCATAACACACAAGGGGACGGGTAATAACCAGAAAAGCATGACATGGGCCCTTTAAGGTATTTTCTACTCTTTTGTTGTTACAGCACAGAGTTGTGTTTTCCAAAACTTCCACAGAGCGTTATAGCAGAATTATTTTCTTCGTCCCCAGGTTTCTGCACCTACAAACAGTCCTTTAGGAGTGCAGAGGCCCTGAGATGTGAGCAGGAACACTCATAATGTACTTGGTTTCAAATCCTGTGTGAGAGCTGTAGCCTCTCATTACCATCAACATGGAGTTTGTTTTGTTTCGCACAGTAAACACTGTCTAATTAATTGCATTACTAAAAGAATGGCTCTCAGTGTGACAGAGTAACAAATATATCTTTGTGAATTAATTCAAGCCTCGAGGGCAGGCAACTCTCTGATGGAAAGCTCCTCGTGTTTTGCTTACATTACCTGCTAGACAAAGAGTTTGTATTGACTCAGTCACGGTTGGTTTGGCTCTGATTAGAATCATTAGAGGACTCGTTTTGTCTTCTTTTACAGTAGCTGTCCCATTACCTTACTGGGTCATCGCTCCTTACCTTTTCAAGAGGTCACTAATAAAATTGCTATCTCTCCCGACTTTTTACCGCTGTGGAAATGAGTTTGAAAGCAATTTGGACATGTCACCCCCAGGAGAGAGTTGATATTGATTCGCCATGAACTACCACCGGGATCTAAAGGAAAAGGGGCAATTTATCTACAAATGAGAAAACTTGTGGAGAAATCACATTTTTCTAAATAGCTGACCTACTTTCCGACATGCAAGCCTCTTGTGTCTCACGCTCCATCCGCCCATTCTCAGGGCTCTGTTTCAGGCTCTCACCCAAATGTCTGCTCGCTTCAAATGTTTGCATATTGAAAAGAATGTTTTACCCTGCCATCTGCTCTGTATTGAACCAAGGCGGTCCGAGGTGGACGTCTGCCATTTGTTTTGTCTTAAGCAAATGGATGTGTGTCAACTGTCAGGGTGCTCATTGACCTTTAATGTGCCATCACCCCCCTAATGAGAGTGAGGGGGGGGGGGGGGGGGGGGGGGGGGGGAGTGGGAAAGATGGAAAGATTAACGTTGCAATTTACTCTACCCTAATTTACCCTCTTCTGTTTTCATCCAGAATGACACATGGGGACAGCAGTACTCCTACGCACTTTTCAAAGCTATGAGCCACATGCTGTGTATTGGGTATGGCATGTACCCCCCGGTGGGCATGACAGACGTGTGGCTGACCATCCTCAGCATGATTGTGGGAGCTACCTGCTACGCCATGTTTGTGGGACACGCCACCGCGCTGATCCAATCCCTAGACTCATCTCGACGGCAGTACCAGGAGAAGGTAAGTCAAGATGTGGTGTTTCTGACGTGTGTTGCCCTACTTTACTTTCAGAGAGGACAGTGGTGGCAAGGCAGGATGCTCGCACTAATCTTAAAGCTCTATTTATTTTGTCAATGTAGCAGTTCGACCCCAATTGAATTATCTTGATGTTTGTGCAGCCATTTAATACATTGATATCTAGGTGTTGCAGTTTCATCAAGGCTAATGAACCAAAACAAATTAAATAAATAGTAGATTAAAACAAATAAACATTACCGGTCCAATAATGCCATTACCGGTCCAATAATGCTTTGGATGATGTTAAGAGGAAGTATAATGTTGCTATGTAGGTTCTGTTTGTTTCTGTTGTACCTATGGACCGACAGACAATGATCAAAAGATGACTTAAAGGGAAGGAAAAATCTTTAACATTTCCAGCCAACGTAAAGGTTAACTGGGTAGCTGTATTGCTCAGTGGTTAGAACAGGCAGCCCATATCCAGAGTTACTGTGGGTATGAGGGTTCAAATCCCAAACATGGCAGTATATTTCACACCCCACCACCAATAAAAAATACTAATAATAAATAAATAGAAAAGGGAAATTACACAAAAGCACATATTTATCATGGCTGCATGTTCAGATTTGAATTACAGTCTAAGAAACTAAATGAATTTTGACATTTTGGCAAAAGGTTTTTCCTATCATTGCCTTTCATCTCACAATGTACTGTGTCTTTGTTTCACTTGAAAACAATTGGGAGAAGACAGTAAGAATTTACTTTGAGATACATTTAAAGGGTTTTCTTTGGACAGCAATATGGCATGCTAAACGGGAAAGTTGGCCACATCCTGCAGCTTCTGCAACATACTTTTTTTTTGTCTGGATGGGCTTGTTTGCGGTTGAACCATCCGTATAGAGACAGGAACCCCAGCCTCCCCAGTCGAGGGACACGGAGCCCTAGCAGCTGGCCGTAAGGGCCCGAGAGGAGCTCCACGGTGGCCTGCCCTGTGTGGGCCCAGTGTGGGCGATAATGAGCTGAGCTGCCAGGCTGCCTCATTGCCCTTCGAATGTGGTGAGGAGATGCGACAGGATGACATTGAGAGAATCAAGGCAGAGGTTCCAGAAACCCCACCCAAATTAAAGAGGTAGAGTGGGAGGAAAAGAGGGCAGAGAAAAGGAACCGGAGATGAGCAAAGGAGCAGATTAGATGACGTAATGGGTGAGTGATGCTACATCTTCCAAAGGAGAAAAAGGGCACTGGATAAATTAACACCTCACTAATCCTGGGGTGAGTAATATAGAAACTAGTTCTCCACCAGATTCCCACCAGCTTAAAAGGTGAAAAATACAAAAAATATACCATGTGAGTAGGTACATGACAAAAAAACGTTTTTCACCAGAGTGCTGCTGTACGTAAATATGGGAAATCTGCATTCAAATGACAACCATGCATTCTAGTTCAGGTGTGTATTGTTTAAGGGGCTTAACGCAATAACTAACCTGATCCCAAGCATGGGGGGGCCTAGTGGCTGAAATATGTTACTGCATTACTACGTCGAAAACTGTTCCAATACAAATATTTCGTAGGCCTATATCAATATTTTAATAAGGTAGGACACTCGTTAATAATATTGCAGCGTGTTCAAGTAACCAAGGGATATAGCAGTTATCAAATAAGTATAAGATGTGCACAGTTATGATCAGCTTTACAGTTATGTAATGCACTGTTGTTGGGGGGAGAGACCGCCCCTTCCATATGAGCGTGTGTGTGGCGGGCATGGAAAAGTCATACTCAGTGCGGTGAGCGTTGGCTTTATTGCCACTGTATCCGTAGCACCCCACGCAATAGTTGGGACTGTGTACTGACGTCAGTAAAAAAGGTTTGCTCCCCCAAGCGCAAATGTCAAACTCCGCCTATGATCCCAAGTGTAATGATATTGTGGAATAGACCTGTTCCTTACGCAGTCAATACCAGATACATCACCATCTTCATAGCATCCCAGCTGCTGGCCGGTCTCCAGCCATATGTTTTTGAGGTAGTCGTCAGTGTTTGTTGTACATTATTTCATGTTGATGAGGGGACTGCCAACTGTTTCAAAAGGCCCATTATTCCGAAAGTACGTGCTTGGTTTGAAATGGCTTTAATGCTGCTGATCTGTTTAATGAAAGGGGAGCAAACCCTCTCCCAGCTCAGCACTCTCCACTCGTCTGCTGCTCCGCTTTTAGAGATGTTTTGTTGCCAAGTACCCTGAACAGCTGTCCTGTCTGAGCACCAGTCAGCATGCGGTACCGAAGCCATTTGCAGCCGCTCCTGGGATCACCCCCTAAGGCTCCTTAAGAATCCCCCAGCCTGCTAAAAAAGGCTCCCCAGCTTCCCACGGTGCGTGCTTGCAAAAAGGTTATTACGGGAGACTGCAATTAATTTTCACGAGTGCAAATTCTTTCATTTATCTTGCCTCAGTGATAAGGTGTTCTCCGAGTTCACTTTGTGCTCATCTGGCTGTGGGAGCCAGATAGTAGCAGTTCCTACTATACCCACTCCTCCTCCCTTCTTATCAGGGTTAGCTCCTTCAAAGACACAGAGCTTTTTGTCATTGGCCCTCGCATCAGTTGTGTGACAATGAGATCTGCTTCCTGGAGATTTCGCTCTGCTTTTCCGTGTGACTAATACCATAATCCATGCACTCAAGAAGTGGACAATCCGTTGGTCAATCCCTGGAGTTCTGGGAAGACAGGAGGCTGTTCTCATAGGGCCGCCATGACGGAGACAGCTGTTCCTGTCTGCTGAGCCTGGAGAGAAACCTGCTGAGACGCCACCAACACAGCAGCCATCATACACCGAGTTATTATACACATCTGTTTTTAGACAGAGATATTCTATGTTGTTATATTAGTTAAAGTAAAATAAAGCTGTTCCATGTGATCTACCTAAACATGCACAATGTGGCAATGGTATGACTGAAATAAGGTCAATATAAATAGCTTGATTATTACAAACATTGACCAACAAATCCACTATAGCCTGGTAGAGGGATATATGGCACACATTGGGTAAGAATCCACAGTCTATAAGTCTCTAATTGACATATACTGTATATCATTAGCTGAGGTTATGCTGATATCTGAGATATGTAAAACTTGATTATACTGTAAAGAAATTACCATTTATAAGGCAAAACACAAAAATATACAAAAACGGCAATTACCTATGTGGGTCTCTGAGGGTAAAGGTAATGCAGTAAAAAAAAAAAAAATGTCGTCCACTGCTTTGAAATATCAGATAGAAACACTGTTCAAAGAAGAAAAGGCTTTCCTTAGATTTCTACATAATGAATAATAGTGTATCTGTTTGTATTAATCTGTGCTCTGTTGTCAAGGCACTCTTATGATTGTTATTGAACTCACAGGTGTGTAATCATAGGACACTGACAAGCTTTAATTCTCATCATAACCAGTGTGTGTTTGTAACACATTCAATCCAAAAAGGATTGGTTGTTTTTCATTTAAGAGTGTAAAGAAAATTCAAAGGGTATGTTTTCCTAAATGCTCTGCCATGACAAGCATTTTGATCTCGGCCCTATTCCTTTGTTTGTTTCCAAACAGCACTGCAGTGTTCAGAAGAGACACTTAACTTGGCGTGCTGACTTAACACATGCATAGCTGATGTTGCAGATTACAGACCATGAAATATAAAGATTTAGACATTTCGACTCATTAGCCAATGCTCGAGAGCCGCCGTCTTTGATTGTTGCCAAGCTCTCTGTACTTTGTTTGGAGTTTTTGTGTTGAGAAGCCAAACATGCTCCCTGTTGATATTCCACAGAGGCATTCAGCAAAACTGAATCATTTGCATACAAGATCAGTCAGTGACGAAGCATGAGTGGCTTGTCTGCAGTGTAGCCACATATCAAATCAAATCAAGTTTTATTTATATAGCACATTTTTAAAACGATTTTTGGTCGAGCCAAAGTGCTGTACATATAATAATTACCTTACAGAAAGGACACTATACAGTAAATACAACTGCACCGTTTGTGCTGAATATCAGTATCAGAAAACGACAACCTCTGTCCTTAGAACCTCACATCGTACAAGGAAAAACCCCACAGTTTAAAGGGGAACATGGGAGAAACCTCAGGGAGAGCAACAGAGAAGGGATCCCTCTCCCAGGACGGTCAGACGTGCAATAGATGCCGTGTCTAAATCGAAAAGACAATACATTTTACAGTAGGTAGACCGAATGTTTGGAAATGCATGTGTCTGTAATAAGAAGATGAATCCACGAGGATGTCAACAATCCTGTGGGAGCCATCAGGGAAGCAGCATGACGAGACCCAGGCAGGACCGCAGAGACAAGTTCAGCCACGACCCGAAGCCCACGACTTAATCCAGAACTCAGGATAAAGGATCGAGGGCACAGGACCACAGCAAGAGGATCAGCCTCGACTCCGGATCCCGGCGTAGATATAGACACCAAAGAAAAAGAAAATTTGGGGGAGGCTCGGTTCATCGGAACAAGCAAATACACAGACAGAGACAGGAAACACGCAGGGAGCAAGGTCCCCGCTGGGGCCTTAGTTGGAATTGGTGAGAGATAAGGAGGTACGCTGTGACTACGGCATAACACTCCCCGGCCTTGGATAAATCATTGGCCTGTGTATTGATGGTCCGGCTTATTAAACAGCAATAACAAAATTCAAATGTAGATATACAATTGAGCATTAGTTTACAGCAGGGGTGTCAAACTCAATTTCATCTCGGGCCACATTAACATTATGGTTGCACTCAAAGGGCTGGTTGTAACTTTAAGACAATATAAAAAGACATATATAAATATTTAATATATATAAAATAATGTATTATATTACATCATTGCCTCTGTATTGGATTATTATCGGATAGGGTAATAACTTCATAATTAACTTGGTCTGAAAGCAGAAGTCTAGGGCAATTAATTGCAAGTCTCTTCAGTGAGATTGTCCCAAAATGATTTTAAAAGAAAGCAAAATAAAAAAAAAAGTGACATTTTGAAAAAAAAGTCAAATCTGGGAAAAAAGTCTAATTTGAGATGCATTGTGCTCCATGTCGTTTATGGGCAACGTGCTTCTGTAAATCACCATGTAACCGTATAACAAACATATTATATTCTTTGCAAGCTCTTGTGGGCCCACATAAAATGAAGTCGCGGGCCGGATTTGGTCCCCGGGCCTTGAGTTTGCCCCCCCCCCAGTTTACAGTGTATCACAGTTGCATTGTATATTGAATTTGCAAGCATTAACAGCTAAATGGCAACAACATTTCTTTTTTAAAGGTGGATAAATGTTGAGCTTTTCAGCACTATCGCCACATTACAATTCCTCATACTGGATGTGATGATACAGCCTCTGCATTAATCCACTGTAAATGATCTTTAATGAGTACAACATGGTAGCTCCACTTCACATATAGCCACGAGACCCTCTTTACAGTTTGCCTGCAGAGGTGATGCCCAGGTAAAGGTTTACATTTGAGTTCGGAAACAAATGAGTGACCCCCCTTTGAATATGATGAAGAGAATCAGTCTATTAGGACATCTCAGAAGATTACAGATGGGAAATGGGAAACGAGGACGAGAAAAAGAAAGCTCTCCGCTCAAAGATGGTGAAATTATCATCAGAAAGCCTGGGTATAATCTCTCCTGAATAGAATTCTATTACAATGTGGCACCATGTGATAAATGCCCGGGCTGTCAGAAGCTAGCAAGCCGACTTCAATGAGCTCTTAAAAAGGAATGAGGCTGCCCGTTAACTGTTACACAAAGTAAAGAGGCCAACAATCACATTAAATACTAGGGGTTGAAGTGTGGCTCCTGCTGAGATGAAAAATAGCTTTATCAGATTGATTTTCACTCGGCTAAAAATATCCTTCTGATGCCAGTCTTTTGCCGCGTGTAAACAGAGCCTTTCATGCGGAATATCAAAGCTTTTTCTACCTGATTACAACTCAATTTGTTGCACATGTATCTGCGGGAGTTCATATCAGAACGGAATAAAAACAGAAGCGGGACATAGCGTCATATTTTCCTAATGACTCCCGTGTACTGACGGTGCTCGTAACTGGGTGTTACTTACAGTAGGTATTTCTACATTACAAAAGCCACATTATGTTATTCTGTATCAATTAGATTCGATTATTTCATGTTTTGTCAACTATTTTCTTGAAGTCAAAAGATCAGTTTATCCATTAAATAATCAAATAAGGCAAAAACAATGTCCTGAAATGAAATGTTCACCTTGATTATTCTCACCAAATAGCAATTTTAAATAATAGGAAACAAAAAATGCAGACAAATACCATCATTTAAAAAACTGAAATCATATATTATTGTGGCATTGGTTGCTTGATAAGTGACTAGAACAATTGGTCAAATCAATTAAATGTTTATTCTTCAACTGTTTATATTATGTATTCTAAAATATGAAATAAGACTTGAACTGTGATGAACAATAGTGGTTTGCTTTGTCTCTTTTTTCTTTAACATCAGTGTTTTCTTGTAACCCTAGGTTGATATCTCTAACTTGAAAGTAGAAGAAGGATAAACCTCAATTACACCATAGTCGAATACTGTAATTGTTAGTATAATACTGTAGTACATACTCCTGTATTATAATAATTCCCCAGTAATAATAGCATTCAATTATCTGTTGGTCTCTCATCCCCTCATTGAACTCCTGTAATACCCAGTGAGCAGTTCTGCTGCATTACAATCTGAAACATGGTGAGCTGGAGTGGGTTAAGCATCTGCCAAATTCCCTCAAGGATTCCTCCCTCTTGTCTCAGGCACGTTGAGAACCACTGTCACACAACGAGAATTACATGGCTCCAGATAGGGGGCACAAGATGGCGGCACGTGTGACTGTGTGCATACAGGGTCTGCCTGCCACTCCAGATCCCTGTAAGCCGCTGCTTATCACGGCCCTCTACTGTGGAAATATACAGACATGGGGATAGGGACACCGAACAAAAGAGATTATCTCATTCATTTGTAGGTGACTTGTGATCCATGTTTTCTTACCTACTTTATATTAATAATTGTTAGGGAATAATTTGCTTAGGTATTCAACTTTCAACCTCCAACCAAGTTCATAATGTTCTCCTCTCACTGTCTCCTTTCTCATGGCATAGGTCTACGGCCTTGGGTATTGCTGCTATCTCTCTTAAGGAGGGGAAGCTTGGGCGCATAGTTGTTGCCAGTCTATGACAGAGCACAAGCCACCATGAGGTTCCCTGGCGCACATTATTTCCTATGGACGAGAGCTCTAGTTAGATTCAGGGTCCATATTGCTTTAGTCCCGCTGATGAAGAATGTTGATTATTACACTCCTAACTAGTTAAAACCTCGAGCTGCAGAAAGAGTTCTTCAGAATTGGTTTGGCGACCGCTGTGTCAACTCATGACACACCACCTGTCTTGTGAATTCTCCGGCCGTAACTCCAAATAAACCGTCAGTGTTTGCCATCAAAGCTCCAGCTCTCCTCGTGTCTCTCTGAGTCCTGTTTCCAATTGCTTCAGAAGTTTCCCCCACAATAATAATAATAATAATAAAGCTTTATTTATACAGCACTTTTCATACAACTCATGCAGCTCAAAGTGCTTTACAAAGTAACACATCACAAGTTAAAAACAAACAACAAGAAATTCCCCTCAGATTATTTGTTAAGAACTTTAAAAGGTACACGCAGCAAAATATAAAAATGAATCAGGTTAATAGGGAGGCTGTGGCGCAGTGGACTAGTGCGTTGGTGTTCGGATCAGGGGGGCACAGGTTCAAACCCCAACTGCAGTCAGTATGTCGTTGTGTCCCTGGGCAAGACACTTCACCCCAAATTGCTCCTGTGGGGATTGCCCGCAGTATTGAGTATGTAAGTTGCTTTGGATAAAAGCGTGTAACATGTAATGTGTTACGTGTCTCGTCAAATGTGTTAGTTTTGTCCGTCATTTCCTGTTTTTACATTTAGCTGACGCTTTTATCCAAAGAGAATTACAATAAGTACATTCGACCAACAACATACAAACTTGAAGAAAACAGAATCATATAAGTACATCAGGTTTCATAGAGCTAAAACATTTCAAGTGCTACTCAACTGGCTTTAGATAAGCCAGTCCTTTATTAGTTTATAAATGCTTTGTTAATCATTCTATCGCTCGAAGTGGAGTTGAAAGAGATGAGTTTTCAGTCTGCGCCGGAAGATGTGTAAGCTTTCTGCTGTCCTGATTTCAATGGGGAGCTCATTCCACCATTTTGGAGCCAAGATAGCAAACCCACGTGTTTTATTTTGTACTTACCTCTTGTCTTTCATTTCAGGCCCTGTTTCTTCCTCCCCCTGTGTGTTTTCCCGCCATCATCAGTGTCTGCCCCGCCCCTGATTGTTTCCACCTGTTCCCACTCGCCTCATGTTTAAATAGTCCTGTCTCTCCCCTGTCCTGTGTCAGTTCGTCTTGTTTGTTTCCCCGAATGGTCGTGCCAAGCCTCAGCTCAGAAAGGGTCGCTTTCACTCATGTCAGGTTTTGCTTATTTTGGGCTTAAGTTTCTTTCTTAAGTTCTTTTGTTATGCATAGTTTTGTCCTCCTTGTGAGCCTTTTGTTAATTCCAGTACCTACTCTGTTAAAAGGAATTACCTGATCTTTGACATAAAAGATAACACATTTTTTACATTCAAGACTTTGTCTCTGGGTCGTGCGTTTGGGTTCATCAGTTTGTGTCGAGGTCCTGACATAATGTAATGTTAATAGACACAATGAGGTAACATGTATACAAATAAATAATGGTTTCTCTCTAAGACACAAGATAACTGAGTCAATGCAACAAAATATAATATAAAAACCTCCTAAAACAAAGTGAACATATAGGTACAACAGAAATAAAAACAAAGATTAAGACCTATAAAACAATTAAAAGTAGAAAAATAATAAAGACTAAAAGAACATTTTATATAAGCTGTCTGATCCTCTCAGGTTTTTAAAAATATATGATAAAAAAATGTCAGCGTGGGATAAGTGAGTGATGTTTGTTTGTTGGTAGTTGTGAAATCAGGGATGCCCAGGAGGGACTTGAATATGGGCGTGTTGTGGCATGCCAGTCCCAAATGGCTTTAGAAGGAAATGGCAATTGGGTTCTGCAGCCCCTCCTCTCGAAGTCTCTAATTAACACATAGCAATTAAACATGGCTCTTTGGGGAATAGTTAATAAGAGGCCCAAAACTGATTATTTGTGGGTGAAGAGGCTCTAGAGATCTTTTGTTCCGTCACTTCAATCCCCCAATCAAGACCTTTGGAAATACAGTAAATAGTCATCAGAGGAGAAGTACATTTGCATTTACAGATTTGATTGATTTCCAAGAAGGAGAGAGACATGGATTATTGCTGTAAGAGAACTAGTAGAATATGCAATTTAAGAGTTTCCTTATTGAAACTGTCACTCAGGCATGTCTGCGTTGATTGATTTTTCAAGCCCTTAAAAACCCCAGGATACAAAAAATATGTTCATCCAACAAAAACTTTGCGGGGCCTCCAGAGGTTAAGTCATGATTTCCTCATACAATCAACCCAAGGACACAGCTGTCAACAAGTTGAGGCGCTTACGTCTGATTCTGCCTTACAGTGAGAGCTGTTCTCATTAGTCTGGACCTGACTGAGGGCATTCATCTAAACCCTGTTACATTCCTCTTTTCTCCTTGTCTGCTACACAACTTTTACTGCTGAGTCAAGGACCGTTGACAAGCCCCAGAGGTAATATAACAGTTTGACCAAAAGCAAATGAAGAATGCTACCATTATACTGTAGTATTTTTAGATTTGCAGTAGAAACATGGTGTGTGTTAAGAGCAAGAGAACGACCTTGCTTTAATAGGCTAGAATGCACCATAGTGACTTTAATCAATCGCACCCTTTTAACTAACTATGGCCTAATTAAATCACTAGAAAATAAAGCACTTAATGATCAATGCAGATCCCTGTTGCTTCCAGATGAATTGTTTGCTCTGGGTATTTCTATTAACCTTTGTATATGTGTGCTTAGTGTAGTTATTTCTTAGCTGTAAATAAGGACTTGTTCTAAGGTCACTAGAAGAGTGACACTTAACTTAAGCTGAATGCGCCAAATCCAGCCCATGTGACATGCTGACCATTTTATACTTCAGAGGGCATCGGGATCAAACACTGAGCTACGCAAAGGAAACACAAATGATTCAAAAATAGTAGTAAAGATGATCAAAATAAATTTGTTTTTTCATTAATTAAAGCCTTTTTGTCAGGATTCTCATGTTATGTCACGTTTGTAGTTTTGTATGTCTGGTTATGGGTGTTTTCCCCCTTGTCTATTCTCTGGTCCTTCTTCCTGTGTTTTCCCTCCCTGTCGTTAGTTTCCCTGGTGTGTCTAATTGTCTGATTGTGTTCACCTGTCGCCCTTGTGTTTCTCCTGCCCTGCCCGGCTGTTTCTCGTCTCGTGATTACCCCTCCCTGTATTTAGTCTTGTCTCTTCCTGTGTTCAGTGTTGGTTCGTCTTTTGTTTATCTGTGACTGTGTTCAAAGGGTAGTGTTCTGTTTGTCTGCGTTAAACCTTGAAATAAAGGTATTTTCTCTTTTCAATCTGCATTTGGGTCCTGCCTGTTTCACTCACCCTAACAATTTTCACATCAATCCAATCCAACTTTATTTATATAGCACTTTAAAAACTTTGAAACCAAAGTGCTGTACAGAGAGATAAGCTCACAAAACATAAAATAAATACATTTAAAATAAAAGATACAAACCAGATTAAACGTAATGATTAAAAAATAAAAATAAATAAAGGGTAAATTCATAAATACCTAAAGGGTAGATTCATCTTGCATAAAGGCAAAGTGTCAGTCCTTGGGTCTTTGAGTTTTCAAACAAAGAAAGATGAGTTATGGCTCGTTAAATGTTTATTATGTAATCTGATAAATATGAATGATCTTTGTTTATTTTCTGGCCCCTGGCTTCCTGACATTTCACAAGTGTCATCTGTGCAAAGGACATTGAAGATCCCTGGTGTAGTGTTTTATTCCATACTGAGAAAAGGTATTTATTGCAGACTGTATGCAATACAAATTAAGATTCTCCAGCATGCTAGCAGCTGTGTGAGGCTGTACTCAGGCGCAGAGGTGCTTTAGGCTAAATGCTATGCTCACAGTGACAGTTCTTACATGCTGAGTGAATGACAACTCAATTTGGCGGAGATGTAATAAGTTGTCGCTGTCATTTTAGGACACCACCTGTCTCGTAGTGGCAGAATACTGAGCTACTACATGGCTCCCCATGCACGTTCCCGTGTGCAAGACTGAGCTTTCCCTCATGAAAGTATATCACAAATAAAGCAGGTGAACAGTCTCTATAATGCGCTTTTGATACGTTCTCTTTTGCCTATTGTTCATGCTGTGGGTGCAAGCATTTCAGAATTCAGGACGCCTTACTGTATGGCCCAGATCTTTTGACCACACAACACAAGGTTATTGAGTAGTAGACAGACAGTGAATAGTGGGGGGGAAATAAATATTTAGAAAGTATAATTTAGTGGCTGACATATCTGTCGGGACATGAATTATTCATACTGTATGTGGGAAGAATGTGCATCTGCTTGGAGAGCTGGATGAGAGAGAAGGGGGGGGGGAATAAATAGCATGATAAAAGCGTAGAGGGACACAAAGAAAAAGAAAAGTACGGATAACAAAAACGACCAAAGACTGGCGATGTGAAGACAGATCAGAAACTGAGAAAGGGGGGGAAAGGATTTGTGAAATGAAAAAGCGGGAAGATGCAATTCGGTTTAGCTCGGGGCAGAGTTTACTACTACTGTAATATTTCCAATGCTGGAAGCTATTAGGCTCACACTCAAACCTTTCTGCTGGGATATAAAAGACGGTTAGTTATTTACAGTGCAGTTTGTACAGAGACACAGTTAATAATGGAACTTTCTACTGAAATGGTTGTCATTAAAAAAAAAAAAATGTGATTTTGCAGAACGCATTGTCATTGCTTTTCATTATGGCAGAAAACGCATATATTAGTTTTTCAAATCATCATCAACATCTGGATATGGCAGTGATACAACCTTAACAGAGGAAACTCTTTCTTTAAGGAAATTCTAAACTTATTTCCTATCTTGTGAGTTGAATAAGAAGATTAAAACATTGCTCCTAGTTTATTAAAAATCGGGAAACAACCAGCATGTTTCTGACCAGTTTGTTTTAATCTGTACAAAAACAAAGAAGAAGTACGACATGTTGTGTTTTTTATGAGTTATGTGACTATTTCTTGTCACCTTGAGGATGCCATACTTTGCAGATAGCAACAGGATATTTTGTTCCATGAGCTTTGAAGTACTTGTAGGCCCATTTTGTTGCATTTTGACAAAACCAGACTACGTGTTGCCTCGTGTTTCCCCCTGTGCTAAGCTAAGAAGTTGCTCATGGTAAGCATACAGATGTGTCAGAGGTAAGAATCTTAAATTCTGACGATTTAGCATTTTCCCCCAAACGTCAAACCAAAGCAAGAAGGATTGATAGAAAGAATCAATCCCATGTCTCTCATCAGCTCCTACATTTTGAACAGCCCCCCTGCAGTCTGAGCCCCATGGCTTTCAGATTTTAGAGAGGGAGGCTGATGGTGGAATGATTACCTCTTTAATGCTGACAATGATTTGATTTGGCCAAGTAGAGCAGGGATCTTCCTGGTGGCAGCGTGATGGCGGCTGTGCAGCAATGAGATAATTTCCCATCACAGGGGGTCTTATCAGCCCAATCACAGCGTCAGAAGATTGCCGTCCCCCTGTCCCTGTCAGCTCCTCCTCTCACGCTCAGCTGTGATTAGTAAATATGAAATGCCTTTGAGTGAGACACTGAGCTCCTGTGCGGTTCTACTCATCACAATATAAAAGCAATGAGACATTGTTGTGCGTTTGTTCACTTCACTAATGCCCTTTCATGCTGGGGGAATCAAAGTGTAACATGTAGAAAAGCTGAGGATAAATGCTTTTTTTTTTATGAATGTAAAAAATGAAAGGTTTGAGAGACATCCTGGAGGATAATCCACGCCTTTGAAACAGAGCATGTCTAATGCAGGAGACGTAAAGACATTAGACAAGATGCAGAATGTGGGTTACACCTGTCAGCTTCACCCCGGCGCCACACGCAGACAAGCCATCATCGCTCTGACTCTGTAGCCAATCGGACTGCAGCTGGAGATATCCGCTGTTCTTTCTATAGCTTTTCATTTCTCTTGGAGTACAAGTGCAACACGTCTTCTCTAAGATCCCATTTCATCATCAGATCAGTAAATGCTCAATTTTATGCCAAAGGGATTGTGGGGATAAAGACTCAAACCCCTTACCCCGTGACAAAACTCATCCATGTCTGCACCGAGGCCGGATATGTAGAAGCTTCTCTCCACATCTTATCCTTGCTTCATGAAATATTTAACCTTATAGATTGCTAGATATTTCCGTTGACATTCCTAAAAGGTGAAAATATATTTTATGAATATCAGATGAGCCATTTATTAGAGGTGAAATATGTATTGTGTGCAACTAATCTGATGCAGCATTTCTGGTAGAAGCCCATGTTTGCATATCCACATACAATATACTCTGATACCTTCAGGTATATGTTTACCTTGTAGCATTTATGATTACACGATGCATTACAAATCACGATTACAAGCGAGGGCATGCAGCAGTTTATAGCTAACTGGTCACAGTGGAGGGAACTGAGTCATCTGCATGCACAGCCTGACTCCAGACTGTTGTCTTTGTCTGTGAGGGACTCTAAAGGCTCTGGTCAAACACAACTCAAATCCATCCAAATTTAGACGAGCGGAGAAACAAATAGAACATTGCAGACGTGAGCATTTTAGAGAGTAAGAAACACAGCAGGATGTCAGGGGATTCTTGGCCTCTGATAATTCACAAGTGGTTTTATAATATAATGTTTATCCTGCCTGTATGTTTTCTAACACTGGATTCATATGCGTTTCTTTCAAACTCTTGATGTTCAGAAAGCCTGACAGCTCTTCTGCTTTTCACAAAAAAACAATTTGACTTGCATGAAACAGCTGTCCGTATTTACTGCTCTGTGTTTCCAGAAGATTGGTCTTTTGATGCTCTGCTGCCAGATTATTGGTGACTATGGTAGTAGAGTGGGATAACAAAGAGGGAGACATCTGAGGTCAGCCATGTCGTTGAGTGGTAAGGCTGTTGGCAGCATAGAAATATTGATCAAAGAGCACCTCCACCATCGCCCTATGAATGGTTAATTTCTTTTTTTCCCTTTTACTAAGGGTCAAGGATTCTGCCTGTTATTATTCCCGAGGTGCTCTCGGTGGGCTTTGATCTGCATCCCTGCGTCATATACTATAGCATCAATGAAAGGCCATCCAACACATTTTAATACTTTTATTCTAATAAGCAACATAAAGACCGGATGATGCAACCACATGCTTGTTTCACTGTTAAACATACATTAAACACACTGTGTTCGAGGAGTCGCTAGGCTTCGTTTGTTACTAATTGCAACAAATGAATAGCTCACTACAGCACATTATGTGTATAAGGCATTTCCTACATAAGTATGCTTTGTATGTTAACACAAATAAAATGTCTATTTAGTGTTTTAGGTGTTACCGATGCTTAACCAATCATTTGCAAGCACACACAGAAATACTTCATGCATTATCATAAAGACACAACATTAGCATATTGTCTTAAGGTTCTTCGTCTTATCTCCCGTTATTGGTTTAAATGCATGAATTGGATTTGTTATCAGATCATACGGAGTACTTTAGCCTTCAAATACACTCAACACACTACAGTACACTGCATCCAGTTATGTTATTTATACATTATTAGATACTATATGTGAATGAAAAGTATTGAAATACAATCAATAAATGTTGTATGATTTTGATAACCTAAACTTTTATTTATCCCAAGCACTAGAAAACATAAAAATTGACAACCACCCTGCTCCTTTTGAGTTCTTACCTCATATCAGTCTTCTGAGAGAAAGACAGACTGAGAGGCGAGACATAAGTCCGGAAAAGTGCTATCTTGTTGACCGTAATCTACAAGAGGTTGCATGGCCTGAATGTATCCGTCACAATTTCCCTGTGTGTGTGACCTCAGTGCCAGCTGTTCCCTGTGGCTGTGTATCTGAGCTTCAGCACATTGGCCTTTGAGTAACCTGATTGTTGTGTGTCTCTGTGTCCCTGCAGTACAAACAAGTGGAGCAGTACATGTCCTTCCACAAGCTACCAGCCGATATGAGACAGAGAATCCACGACTACTACGAGCACCGGTACCAGGGAAAGATGTTCGACGAGGATAGCATCCTGGGAGAGCTGAACGAGCCGCTCCGAGAGGTGGGATCACTTTTCCTGTCTCAAGAAGCTTTTACACATGTGATGCCTTCAGAAGCTTGTGTACTGCTTGACATTACCCTCAGCTCAACTCAGTTTTGTTATTTTTTGTCGAGGCCAAATCCAAACCAGAGTAAAATTGAAAGGAGCTCAGAAAAAAAACGAAGAAATGTCGACACGGCGGACATTTCTTGCTGTTTAAATATCCTCTTTTATCTGAAAATGGTGACAGGCCAATGCCTTCTTCTGCTGTTCTCGCTAACTGCTGTCTCTGTGTTTTCACGCAGGAAATCATCAACTTTAACTGTCGAAAGCTGGTGGCGTGCATGCCTCTGTTTGCCAACGCCGACCCCAACTTTGTCACCTCCATGCTAACCAAGCTGAAGTTCGAGGTGTTCCAGCCGGGGGATTATATCATCAGGGAGGGCACCATCGGAAGAAAAATGTACTTCATACAGCATGGGGTCGTCGGCGTACTAACCAAAGACAATAAAGAGACCAAGCTGTCAGATGGCTCCTACTTCGGAGGTAAGAGGAGCTGGCGCTGCACCAGAAACACAAAAGGTCACATACACACACATCTTTCTGCGGGGCTTAAATCTGCTCTGTTTTAATATTAATAATGCTCTCCTTTGGTACCTAGCGTTTGGGTAATGCTGTTCTGGCTTTGATATTAGCTCAACAAGAGAATTAAGTGGTATTTTGTGTAGTGTTTGTCTGCTCACTTAAAAGTCTGCTTCATGGTTTATGCAAGACTTTTCTCTTAATTCACATCATGAGCTGTCTCTTAAATGTAGGGCAAACGCAAATTAAGAAAAAAGTACTTGCTGCAGTGCAAATTAAGAAATATGCATTCAAAGGTCAAACAGGTCCGACAGCTGAGAAATGACATGCTATATGGATTGTGCAATAACCCCGAGTTGTTATGTACTCAACTCGTCTTATGTTCTTAATCAGGGTCAGATAATGCGGACCCTCTCATGGTCCCACAGAGTCTATGACACATGTAGGAAGACAATGCTGGCATACTGCCCTCACCAAATGCCAATTAATTTACCCAGTGACAGCGTATCATTTGGTCTACACTGTTAAGTAATGAGAAATGGTGGCAGAGCATTTAACAGCACGTGACCTGCCTGTGGAAGTTTAATTACGCCTTGCCTGCTCAAGTCCATCTCCATGCCCTCTCTCTGGGGGGTTCCAGAGAAGTAATGAAAAGATGGCAGGCAATCTATCTCTACACATGCCAAACCTAATCAACATTTTAGACAACATGGCCCCAGCTCTCTTCAGGGCCATGTTGTCCAAAATGTTTCCTCCTTGGCAAGGCAGAATTGAGACTGAAAGAGAGCTCATACATTTCTTTCCAGCACAAGCTCCACGGAAATGACACAGCTCAGACATTCGGCCAACTAAAGAAGCTAATCTAAGTGCATTAAGTAAATGCATCAGATTTTTCTTTGCTTCCTTGAGTAGACAGGAGTTATTTTACTCTGCAAACGCTCTGGTTTTTGATCAGAAACTGGCCTGCTGAATTTAATCTTAAGCCTTGGATCTGTAATTATTAGCGAGGGACAACGCTTCTGACTCCATTATCCTGTGACTATTCCTGGCTGTGCCACTCCTCTGGGGGGGTGGGGGTTAGTGAGGTAAGCCTAGAGCCACTGGGAGTTTGTTACCAAACACGAGTTAGTCATTCATGAAATTAATTGGTGCAGGATCAGCACGGGGAGTATGTGGCACATGTGAATCTCAGTGTGGCTGTCAGTATCAACAAACAGGAAGTCTGAAATGTTTTTTACAACATGTGCAGAACACGGGGGCCCGCTGCACGTGCACGGCTCTGACTCTCCGTTGTGCTTGTGGAGGTGTAAGCATGGGAAAGTAGCGCAGCAGCCTTTCTGTTGTCTTGTCTTTTGTCAAACACACTCAGCTTCAGCAGGTTCCAGTTTACAGTACAGCAGATGGTAAGCTCATCAAACTCAAGCACCCTAACTCATTGCATTCATTGACTACCTGAATTATTTACACAATTATATACTCCACAGTCTGCTCCAGTTTGTTAGCTGCTGGATTGGCTCGAGCCAGAGAGCCTAAAGTCTAAACTGGACACGACATGTCCTGGATGGGAGCGTCGTTCGGGCACACAGCGATCTAGTGGAGAGGGGAAATGTAATGTGACTGCGGTACTAACGCCAAGGGACACATGGATCCCTGCTTAGCCCGCTCTCTGGATGCTGCTCTGGGCTCGGAAAGAAAACATGCACCCTCCACCCCTCACCTACACTTCCCTCTTTCTCTCCTTATAATTCAGTATTGAAACACTTATCTGAACAGCATCTCCGCTGCCCTCTCAGTGCCCACACAGAGCAGGTTATTGTGTTGTTAGAGTTCATCCTTTGTTGCCTGCAGAGCTTGATGTGATGCCAGGGCAGACTGGGTCTTTTTCTTGTGTGGGGCAGAGCTCAGCGACCTCGTGGTGGCCCCACTTGCCAGTCAGGGGTGCTTATCAAATACAGCCTTAGATAGCCCCCCTAAGATGGCTCACTTTGCTTCTGAGTGAGTGACTTGTAGCGGCTCTGTGAGTGCGGGTTAAGGAGGAAAGTAATACAGAGTCAGAGAGTGCGAGTACCAAGTTGTAAGGGGAAATAAGTTGACTGCAATCTTCCGTGTCATCTGTTTGAACGGTGATCTTTTTATCCGTCATCTCCTCAAGTCCAGGGTCAGGGAAGTAAATCTCCCTCCATCTCATTTCCCCTTTTTTTCCATTTCCCTCCCTCTTAGAGCTCAGACATGGCTGTGCTATAGAGCTGTCAAATGGCCACCCTGACTGAGTGAGTCAGTGAGAGAGGCTGGCAGCAGCAAAGGACCAGGTAATCCTCCTGGTCCTTAACCCAGTTAACACCACTGCTCCTCTTGTACTGAAGCAGCATCAGCTGAAGATCGAGGCACCGTGGCCCGCTGACGAGTGACAGAATGGGGGATATGAAGATGTATGGAGTGGTCTTTTGTAACATAATGACAGGATGATGCAGTGTTCTCCTATGATGTATGATAGGACACACTCCATTGTGAGACTTGCCTCAACCCAACAGGGTGCAATGCAGGCGCCTAGATAGGATTATAGAGTGATGCCACAAAATACACTTTAGCAGTTTGAAGAATAAGAAGTACAACGTGGGAGGATATTAAAGGTTGTCTTTTACTTTTCCAAACAGTAAAAGCTTCTAATAGCGTCCATCTAGATAAGAGGGGTTATTAATACTTTTCTTTCACTGAGGTCCACATACAGAAAAATATACAACTGCCTGGGCCACTCACTAGAGGAGAGGTATATTGCCTCATAAGTTAATAAGTTAGCAAAATCAATCAAATTTAGCTAAATGTAGCTTGATAATGTAATATAACAAGTGTAAGTGGTGCTATTAGGATTGGCAAAAGAACAACTAGAATAAAGTGAAATGCAGGAGGTTGATAAAAATAATTTAGTGTTCAAAGCAATACTCAAAGTAAAACCTTTTTTTTCTGCGTCAATTAAGGATTATGTGTTAGTAATGACTTGAAAACTACAATATACCTTTGTTACTTCACGATTATTGAACAACAAAAGAGTTGATTTGCATGTTTGTATTTAGATAAACATCTTCTCGTCCTTGAAGCCTGTTTTATCGTGTCTTTGCGTCACTTATATAATCAGCCTGAGTTAGGGGCGGACTGGCCATCGGGACGTTCGGGACGAATCCCGATGGGCCGGTACTGCAGTGGGCCGGTCGGACGATGTGGGCCGGTCGGATAAGTCACTAGCACCCCCCCGTTGACAATTTACTAGCAGTAGGCTATCTACTTGCGGTACCGATGTGGGCCGGTCGGATAAGTCACTAGCACCCCCTTCCCCCCCGTTGACAATTTACTAGCGGTATTTACTTGCCGTACAGAGGTGGGCCGGCGGTACCGAAGTGGGCCGGTCGAGAGTCCCAGGCTGATTTTTAGTCCCAGTCCGCCCCTGGCCTGAGTTAAGGGAGGGGAAAAGAGACAATGAAATGTGACGGGACCTTAGCATTAGCTAGAATGGATGTTTCAAATCAACTTGGCCAATTTAGCGCATGTGCTTCCTATCCCAAGACGATATCCTAACCCTAAACATGTCCCTCCTGACCATCTGCTCTCACATTTACCCAACAGCCACAGTGCAGAAAAAAGAAAAAAAAATCCTTTACCTTTGCATGCTAGCCAAACATAAGGTGTTGCGCAGCTATGCTAATGCGGTGAGGGAGCTAGCATGGCATGTCACGGGTAATCAGGCAACCCACTGCGAATGTTTGAAAGGTTAGAGAGTGTCCCCTCCGTGGGCTGGGGGCCGCGTCGGAGAGCGAGATGGGAGCTGACAGCAGGACTCAGATTCCAGGTGAGCTTTGCCAGAGCAGGCTGCAGGACATACTTTATCACAGACATCGCTGCAGTCCTGCTCGTACTCATTAATTCCCATCCATGCACACTTAGGAGCAAAGAGGAAGATAGGTATGCACACACAGAATCACATGCAGATACATGCACACCGAGACCTATTTAAAAAGCACATTTAAAGGCCAACATTTGCATTCCCTCAGATTCATGCAAAGGAGTATCTTCAGTCACACGCACACTTTAAAGTGGCTCACTCCCTTCTGGGCTAAAGATCTGTGATTAGGATCTGGGTTTGGTTCAATATCAGTGATTTCCATCAAAAATAATATTGCCAAACTGTTATAATTAATACAGTAATGTAGCTGTGTCTTCATCATACTTTTTATTTGTTCAACATATATTATTTTCCAAGTGACAAGTCATGGATTGTTTTCAGTTGTACCTTGAGCAGAATTACTATTCATAACTATAAGTTTCTTCCGTAACCAGTGTGTACTTTGTAGAATCGAATAACTCAAGCTTTGTCTTTCTTAGAAAATCTACTTTGGGTATTCAGGTTGTTTTTTATTTGGTCGATTTTTCCTATCCTTTTAGTTCCTTATTAACCCTTGGATGCACGAGTGACTGGACCCTACAGTCTTCCATAAGTGGGTCTAACCGTATTAGAATAATATGTGTTTTTATGCAATTTTTGTCAATTTGGTTAAGAAAAATCACTTGTATAATATTTAGTATTATATGTTGGTTCACATTAGAAATATTTTATAATTAATTTTTCACAATTTATAATTTTAGAAAAAAAATTACATTTTGAAAGAAAACGTTTTGAACATATTGTCCCAAAGATCTCCGCTATTCTGAGACCCTCACAGTATTCCAGTCCCTTTTCAAAACTCATCTCTTCTCCTCTTCTCTACTCATAGCCCCCCCCCCCCCCCCCCCATCAATCCATGCCGGTTGATCAAGTTTGATTGTCCTATACTCCCCCGACCCTAACCTTCCCTTACATTTTAAAGCGATTTTGAGTCCTTGAAAAGCCCTATACAAATATAATGTATTATTATTATTATTATTATTATTATTATTATTATTATTATTATTATTATTATACTGACAGGTATCAGATCTTGCCGTGTAAAATAATCTTCCTGAGAGGTGTCACTTGTGATGTCGTCTGTGTGGTCTACAGTGAATGTATTCCTGACAGCAACAAGTGATAAGAATCAAAGGTTCCCAGAGGATTCCATAGAAAATTCATACGGTTCATTTTTGACCCACTTTTGGAAGCTTGGGGTAGAAATACAAAAACTACAATTTCTTAAAATTAAAATTTAAAATTTGAATGGCATGATATCCAAAACATGTTTTTTGAGGAATAGCTGGAATATGAAATGATAACAAAATGTAATTACAAAGATACTTCTAGAAAACCACCTCACCGGGTCAAAAAAGACCCACTTATCATCTACGGGTTAAATGAATGTATGTAACAGGGACAGCACATGAATAGACCTTTCTTTAAATATGCGAGAGTAAGACAAGAGGCTATTTTTCATCTGTAGTCCCCAGACAACAAAGTCACCCTAAAACAAATTATAATATTTCTTTTAAAGTTAAGAAATCCTTAAAAACTTGTAACACAGGCTTACAATACAGGACATGCTATTAAGAACATAAAAGAAACATACATTTTGCATGAGATGTACCTCATGAATAGTTTTCTTCTTTTCCTGCACTCCCATTGAATATCCAGCCAAGCAGAAGCTGATTAAAACTCAGAGAGGGCAGAGTTCATGACCCTCTATGTAGACGGTTACACTTTGGGCACATGGTATTTATAATGTAAAGACAGTACTGCACATGAGGGGTTTCATTCCTTTCTTGCTTTCTCTCCCACACACTCTCACACACCCAGACATCTTGCATAGCACACATTCTGCTCTCCACTTTCGAGAGCCGTTGCAGTGACTCGAGGGAAACATCTTTTCAGTAAGAGCCCAGGACACGTGGGCTGCACCATCCAACAAAAGACCAGTCATGTGTGATCCTCGCACTGAGGTCGCAGCACTTGACGTCATATCCCTCCTTTCCCTGAGCGGCATCCAATTTTAATTAGTGTCATTTAATTTTGATGAATGCATTGTCACTTAAGTGTAGAAACCATGAGGATTGTGGCAGAGTAACTTCCCTTTAGTGCACAGATGTAGTCTTTCTGGAAACTAAAACATTTCAGTCAGACAACTCACGTGTTTCTTTATATGTTTATTAGAAGCATATAGTTTGAGTTTGCCGTCTAGGCTCGGGCCTCATCGCTCCACAGATTTACAAAGAACATTGAGTGATGATTAGAGAACTATCCCCCGGGCCTACAGGTGGAAGCTGGGGTGGAAGCTGGGGTGGTGGTGGTGGGGTGGAAGCTGGGGTGGAAGCTGGGGTGGTGGGGTGGAAGCTGGGGTCGAAGCTGGGGTGGTGGGGTGGGGTGGAAGCTGGGGTGGAAGCTGGGGTGGTGGGGTGGAAGCTGGGGTCGAAGCTGGGGTGGTGGTGGTGGGGTGGAAGCTGGGGTGGTGGTGGTGGAAGCTGGGGTGGAAGCTGGGGTGGTGGGGTGGAAGCTGGGGTGGTGGTGGTGGGGTGGAAGCTGGGGTGGAAGCTGGGGTGGTGGTGGTGGGGTGGAAGCTGGGGTGCTGGGGTGGAAGCTGGGGTGGTGGTGGTGGGGTGGAAGCTGGGGTGGAAGCTGGGGTGGTGGTGGTGGGGTGGAAGCTGGGGTGGTGGTGGTGGAAGCTGGGGTGGAAGCTGGGGTGGTGGTGGTGGGGTGGAAGCTGGGGTGGAAGCTGGGGTGGTGGTGGTGGGGTGGAAGCTGGGGTGGTGGTGGTGGAAGCTGGGGTGGTGGTGGTGGGGTGGAAGCTGGGGTGGAAGCTGGGGTGGTGGTGGTCAGGCAGGCGAGCAGCAGCAAGTGAACGCATCAGCAATGTGACAGACCAGCAGCATTAGTGAGGCAGAGGCAGGCAGATCTGGCCGCTTAAATAGAGCGGCAAGTTTAGGAGATTGTGTTTGGTTGGTTGTAAGAGGGACGCGTCATGTGATAATGTATCATTGGTGCTCGAGTTGACTGCCTGAACTAGCTCGCAGGCTTCGCCCCATGTGTGTGGGTATTAGTGTTAGCATCAGCGCTAATCAGCCAGTCACAGTTTTGGGAACAATCATAACTAGGCCGGATGAAGTCAAAGTAAACGAGGACATCACGGGGAGGACGGAAGATTTTTCATGGAGACCTTTAAAGTTCAGAATAGCATATTGTGTCTGTACTTTTTTTTCTTATTATTGGCCTCCATAGTTCTCTTTTAGAATAGAACAATGAGATTGAATCCTCAGTTTTCTTGTGTCTGTTATATTTTCTAATTTGAGCTGCATAAGCCCATAATTTCAGGCAGACTATGAATCATCATATTGTTGTTGAGATCCACACAAAAATGTGTTATTCTAAAAACGGCAGTCTTAGAAAATACAAACGCCCCTTACACAATACAGGCAGAGCAACACCAACTAAGCCTGTCCTTCAGTATAATTCCGTGCAAGATTTGTGAATAATTGCTATGAGTCACAGGAGATGTGAGTAAGCTGTAGGAGTAAAGCATTCATAAATAAATTGAATGTAACTCAAAAACCATCTGCAAAAGCTGTCTAGAGTTGAACTGTGCAGGATTGGCTGACCTTGATGTCAACACAACTGTCATAAAAATATTATATTCCATTGGGGGTGAAGAAAAAAACAATAGGTTATGTATTTGTTGTACCAGATGACTTTTAGATTCAATACAAACATTAATGGTTTTATGGTTTTATACCATTACAATAAATAAATGTTCTAGAGAGAATAAAAACGGAGATAAATGAAGAGCTGAAATCAACTGTGTGGGTGTAGAAACATAGTATGCAGGATCTGTAATGCATTTCCTGCAACGTTGTGTTTATTTTTATGAATAATACTAAAAAATAATAAAATATATCATAAAAAGGCAGAAAATTAAAGAAGTAAAAATGACAGTTAAAAAAAGACTTTAAAACGGTCTATTTTAAACGTGTCAACAGAGCTTGCATATCTAATGTAGTCTGGCGTAGTCTTACTAATGTCTTAGCTAAAAGCAGTTTCTCTAGGAAGCCTCCAAACACCAGCATCAGAGGAGCAAAGCACTCGTCCTCCTGGATAAGGAGTTAAATATCCAGGTTGTTTTTCTTTTTTTAACATAGCTCTTAATCTACTGCTCCAGACGCGGGCCCTGCCATGGATTTTTCCCTCCTCGCTTTTGTTTCTGATGGCTTCTCTTGCTTTCTGTTAGACCGTTAGAGGAGGCCAGAGGCCAGAGGGCTCACGGCCTCATCTTGGCAGTGTGCGCTTCATCCAGAAAGCCACAGGACAAGAGGATTTAATACAGAGCTGCGATGCCCTCTCCAGAGGGGATTATCAGAGCAGTGCTGGGGGTCCATTTCCCCCTGCACTGCTCCATCCAAGGCTGCCCCACTTGCACTCACTTACAGTGCACACACACACACACACACACACACACACACACACACACACACACACACACACACACACACACACACACACACACACACACACACACACACACACACACGCACACACATGCACACACATACACACACACACACACACACACACACACACACTGCAGAGCATGGTACGTTTTGCTCTTTTCCATTCACACAGCTCTCTTGGCCATTGCCCATTCACATGCTCTCTCTGTCACATTACACACACTCCAACCCATTGCAGATAACTTTATGTACAGTCCATTTTGCATTCCCCCCTGCTCTCTCTCAAATACATACACGCAAACATTAACACACTGCATATATTTTTCTGCTTCCTTAAGAGTACATATTGCTCATTCTCTGTCAAGGCAATTTATGCATTTTCCTTCAGTGGTCTCATTTTTCAAGCCATCACACACACTCATAACCACTTGTGAGTCAGTGAACAGAAAAGTGTCCTGTACAATGGAATGTAATCCATTACAAGCTACGTGTAGTGAATGATATGTACTGTAAGTGAACCATATAGTGTTGACACTGATTTGTGTTTACTCAGCTCTAATGTAATTTTTGATACACTGGTAATGGTGTTTTTTATTGAGAGGTGCTTTTGCAGTACGTTTACACTGCACTCAAAATGCAAGTCATATCAGGGATTTCTTGGTTGTGTTTCCAGGTTTGTTGTTTTTTTAAAATGCGTAGTTGAACATGTATTTTCAGGAAGAAATTGGGAAGTTTTTAGAAAGACGATCTACACATAATGTTCTGGTGCATAACGTTTTTAAGTAGATCGATCAGGGGTATTTTGTATCAGTGTATGGGAAATAAACCACAGCCGTACAATACAAATATTCCCTTTGTGACACTTGTCTGCACTACTTATATATATCAGAGGACTGCGAGAACATCTCTCAATGTGATAAAGCCATTTGTCTTCAGTGTAGTACAGGTGTTTCTATTTTTGTTCACAGAGGATAACATTTCGCTCTTTCACACTACTTGTAACACAAAGTTCAATTTCTGTCTTTATTCCCAGACATGTCACTACATGAGGTCCATGTGTGAGCGTAGAGGTGGCATTTCATTGCGCAGCGGGTTTTTTCCTTCCATGTAGCATTTTATGGTCCCTACTCCCTTGCCAGTGGGAGGAGAAGTGCAGCAGGGGGAGTGTCAATGGCAATCGAGCAGCACAGTGCAATTTTAGAGTCAACATCGACAGCATTTTGTGCGATCCACCCAGTAGCTGAACCGTGCACTGCAGCTGGCTTCCATTAAAGATCACACTTTTCCCCATGTCTTACTTTTATCTTTCTCCAACCTGTACACATTTCACAGATTTGCAGAATCTTTCAGAGATGCTGGGTTAAGGGGTGACACTTAAATATCTAGTGCTTAACAGCATCTGTCACCGACGAACAGCTAGCATGCTGTGGCTAATTAACTGAAAGGCTTTCCCTCTCAGTTAATTATCTCCTTATGCAGCTGCCTGATACAGATATCCTTTATAGAAAGTTTTCATCTGCAGTTCCTAACGCGACTGCTGTGCTTTGTCAAACTGCAAAAGACCACATGGATAAATCTTGCACAAACATTAGCAGGCTGTTACACAAACTGTTGTGTAAGATGTTAAGCTATGACTGATGTTTTGGAACAAAATCATGTCCTACGACGTCATGTATTAGGTCATTGTCAAGTTGTATTATATTTAACCAAGACTACGATGTTTCTATAACCTTTGCTTTCTTTATGAATATCATGCATATAGTATGAACGTATCATCAGAAAACAGCAGCGATGTTTATAGCAGTCCACATTAATGTGTAGGTTTTGTTAATGTCTTGATAAGAGCACTGCTTAGAGAAGAGCTGTCCTGATTGGTCCTGATTGCTACTAGCCCCCAACACACCCAGGCTCAGTGACAGCATCATGTTTAATCACGCACCCACACACAGCTCAATGTCATCATGCCCACATATAAAAACATTTCCCCCCAAAGAACTGGGTTAGTCATGTTTTAGATTAAAGCCGACATTGCCCCATACTGTGCGAGGAGCCTCTCGCTGTGGCTGCAGGTCAGGCACATGTAAATACAAACCCAAAACACTAGCATTGTTTGTGCAAAAGGGGAAATGGGACAATGGAGTTGTTATGTTCAGAGAGTCAAACTATGCATGAGATTTCTGGAGATAAGTTGGATGAAAAATTCTTTAAAAATGTGATTTGATGTATGCTTCAAGGGGGCGAGGAGCA
Organism: Notothenia rossii; assembly: GCF_949606895.1. Taxonomy (NCBI): domain Eukaryota; kingdom Metazoa; phylum Chordata; class Actinopteri; order Perciformes; family Nototheniidae; genus Notothenia; species Notothenia rossii. The sequence continues at coordinate 9,729,686 of NC_136904.1, read as the reverse complement.
AAATGCATTCTGCGAGGGAATTGAGAGCATGTGTGTGCGTAGATGACCTGGAAATGGGTTTTTCTCAGAAAGAGGGAGTGTGACAGTAAACACAGGAAGGGAGGGTAGAAGATGGGATGAACGCTTAGGAGAATAGACATTAGGGATTGTGTGTACATACGCATGGCACACATATGTACGTCAAATTCAACAAACCCCTTTTTCCATATAAATACACACACACATTTATATAAATATGTAAAACATTTTGTATAACGTTTAAATGAGATAGACTTAATGTTCACCATATTATCCCACACTGCCTTGCACTTATGAATGAAACACTGGCATGCATTAATTTGTTTACATGTTGCACCCACACAAACACTGGCTCCAACATTGACGCCACCAACTTGAATGCATGTACATGGGATATCTGCATACAGTACACACACACAGACACACACTGTCTCTGTGCCAGAGCTCTACAGCAGTGCAGCTTGTTTAATGGAGCATTATTTTCCTGAGCGGGCATGGCAGATGAGGGCTGGCACACCTCTAAGCTCTGAAAATAGCATTAAGTGTCTCATCAATGGATTACAGGAAAGTTATAATGCTTAACAATGTAAACAAGCCAACTCTTGAGTTCATGTTTTGCTTAAAAGTGTTTTACTTTGTCCCTCAGCATAAAAACAGGTCAGCCTCTGGGTTGAACTTCACTACATCACAATCTTTGTTTGCTGTTTATTTATTGCAGAGATTTGTTTGCTGACGCTGGGCAGAAGGACAGCCAGTGTCCGAGCGGACACCTACTGTCGCCTGTACTCGCTGTCTGTGGACAACTTCAACGAGGTGCTGGAGGAGTATCCCATGATGAGAAGGGCCTTTGAGACGGTTGCCGTGGACAGGCTGGACCGTATTGGTAAGAAAATGAAATCTAAGCGACAACTTCAGAGGGAAGTCTTGAATATTTGTTTTAACTTTACAAAAGATGCTACAAATCGTATTTGTAAAATAAAAAGGCCTCAGTATGTGTCAGAAATTAGCAACCTTGAATATCCCTTCCTTTGTAAAAGATTTTATATTTGCAATTAAAGCTTTCAATTAATCCTCTTTAAGCCATTCAGAATATCAACAAGTGTTCTTCCCTATGTTAGCAGCCGTGATGTATCTCTTTTTATTTTCTAATTTTATTAACTCACTGACACTGATATGAACAAGACAAAGATTTCAATTTACAGCCGAAACTTTAGGGCTGTAAAAACACTGATGCTCACGGCTGAAATTACTTTCAAAGTCATCTGCATATAAACATGCAGATAGAGCTCTGGTTTTGAAATCCCTGCATGACTTCTCTCACGCATACAATTGATATTCTTTCCATATCCATTGCTGTTCCCAGGCTCAGCCCGAGTAGATGAAAAATTCACAATGAAAGGCACGCCTGTATCATCACTCAGCCCTCGCAGCATGCTCTGTTTTATCCTCAGCTATGTTTAGAATGGAAGATAGAGAAACTGCTTTAGGGGGTCTCTTTGTAGAAAATGGCGGCTTTTGAGAGATGTGGTGGGCTGATAGTGATGTTTCTGTGGGATGGTCTCCGCAAACGTCCTTTCTCCTGGCCTTGATGCTTATGTACACCCTTCTTCCATAATTAAGTCACCCACACAGCAATGATCCACAAATTAATTACCGTCTTGATGGACTTTGCACAATCTGATTGGAGGTGTGCAGATGATAAAGGGTTAGGTAGTGCCAGGGTCAAGCTGAAAGGAGATACAATACCTCCACGCAACATCTCCACTAATCTTCCACCAGTGATATCAGAAAATGGAGATATTGATCCGGGCCTAATTGCATTTACAGTATCCTCGGTTTTCAGAGCCTTTTGTTAGCACCAAATTGAAAATTGCAGTCATGTGAATTAACCCTGTCAACGCTTGTGCGACCATTCAAACATGACTAATGGACTTTACGGTCAGAGTTGCACGCATTTCTCTAGGAGTTTGGGTCAGCCTGTCGTAGTGACGCATCTCTTGTCTGTTTGACCTTGTGCTCAGCTCACAAGGACTTCTGAGAATACGAGTAGCTAAGGTGTTATGAGGTATGCTAATCCCACGACAGCTTTTTCAGAAAAATAAGATTTCAAATGTATCCCTGATTCTTAAAGGTCCCATGTCATGGCCATTTCCACTGATCATAATTCCATTGTTGAGGTCTACTAGAATAGATTTATATTATGCAATTTTCCAAAATCACATTGGTTTCTCATACAGCATCTCTGTAAACTACGTGTATTCACTGAATTTCACTCTCTGCCTTTAACGGCTCGTTGCAGCTCCAGTAGCTCCAGCCCCCACCCTCCCTGTGAGCACAGTGTGCTCTGATTGGTCGGGACGTTGTGAATCGCGCTAAGCTCCGTGGAGGTGTGGTTTCCTTGTTTAGCGACAGCGAAACACAGCCAAACTCACCCTGAGCACACACAAAGTCACAGCCGAAGTAAAAACAATAAGTGTGGCTTGATATTGAGTAAGAAAAAGGTTGATAAACGCTGTGAGAATGGGTCTGCAGAGAGAATCCCAACTGTCTGTTATCAGCCTGCAGCCAGGGAGGAGAGATCAGCAGAGCTGCCTGCACTGAGTGTGTGTGTGAGGAAGTCCGTGGATCGGTCAATTTGGACCAATCAGCGGGGGCTTAATGTAACGGCTCCGCGGACGTAACGTAACGGCTCCACGGATTGGTCCATTTCGTTCCGGGTACGGTTGACATCATGCGTTACCCGGAAGAATCAAATGGACAATGACGTATCTCCAACGAGGCGTTTTGGGGAGGTATTTTCTGTGTTAGAGTTTTACTCGCTACAGGGTGTACTTTGAGGGTTTTGACTCTGCAGACCGTTTACATAAAAACCTTCATAACACACAAGGGGACGGGTAATAACCGGAAAAGCATGACCTTTAAGATGCGCCCCGTTGATATTACCTTCCAATATCAGGAAATAAATAAGATATATTTGTTGAGCCATGCCTCTGGCGTCATCACAGTGAAGTTCACACTCTGTTACCGGTTGAACCTGCGTCTTTCATGTTACCTAAAGAATCCTAGCAATAACTAGTCAAACATTCAACGCCTACACCTTCTGCTGTCGTTCTGAGATTCTGTTTCTGGGTAGTTTTCATTTTCTCTTATATCTTATAATTTGTCTATCATTCCTTCCTTTTTCTACGGAAGAGGATTAGGGCCACATTAAAAAGAAATTGGGAGGATTTGAAAAAAAAAAAAATTCTGACTTTTTCCTAAGAACAAAAAAACATAATTTTTTTGGGAGAAAAAAGTCAGAATTCTAACTTTTTTCTCAGAACAAAAAAAAAACGTGTGGCCCTAATCCTCTAACGTACTTTTCCAACTTGTGATTTTCAGGTTATTTCTTTACTTATACTTTCATGGCTTTTGATTTTCTAGATTGTTCTATTGTAAAAGATTGTTGGAAAATAGAGTGGTTACTCTAGTAAACCCAAACGCCAACCTGGTTTCAAATAAAACATGTTGTTTTTGCTTTTACAGGCAAGAAAAACTCCGTCCTGCAGCACAAGGTGCAGCACGACCTCAATTCTGGTGAACTCAACTACCAGGAGACTGAGATCATCCAGCAGATAGTGCAGCATGACAGGGACATGGCCCACTGTGCCCACTTCTTCCAGAACGTCCCACCCCAGCCTCCTTCACCGACCCCGGTCATCTGGGCCCCCCTCATCCAGGCCCCTCTCCAGGCAGCAGCCGCCACCACCTCAGTAGCCATTGCCCTTACTCACCATCCCAACCTCCCACAAACTTTTTTCAGGCCTCCGGTTTCTCTTCTGGGGTCCTTAAAGGATCCTCCAACCCGGTTTAAGAAGTTTCCAACTTTTGTCCCTCCATCCACAGCACCTGGGTCTGCTGGGGACTCTCCTTGTAGCACACCCTCTAAACTGCACTCTGGGTCGGACATGCCATTGCTGGCCTCTTTTCGGGCCATGCACCCGATGCCAGGTACAGGGGCAACTGGCTCTAGCCAACAGGCCTCAGGTAGCCGAGACCAGCATGGACCTATTGTTACTGGCTCTGGGTCCAGTAGAGGAGGGGCCTCTGCCTTCCCATTTGGACCAAACGTGTCCTCTGGTTCAACTTCATCTAGTATGGCCCAGCTACACCCGCAGCCACAACATCAACAGCCGTTTCGCTCCAACACCCCACCACTCTCAAACCTCTTCCGCCAAGGATCTACAGGTGGAAGCACAGGGTCAGGAATAAGTGGAGGAGCAGTTGGACCCTGTGCTGGAGCGACAGGGTGGTCTTCAGGTGGAGCTGTTGGCGGTTCTGTAGAAGGAGCAACAGGAGGAGACACTGCTTGGGCCGGAGAGGACTTTACAACAGGGCCACTCCCAGGGGCTCACTTTGGGTTGCAGAGAACTACTGGCAGATTTGTAGTAGAGATCTCAGGGGAATCATTTGGAGGGATACCTCAAGGATCAGTGGGTGCTGCTTGTGGCAAGTCAGCAGGGACAATAGGAGATAGAAGGAGATCACTCGTAAGAGCTTCTGGGGGATCAGTAGGAGGGTCTTCTGGGGAATCACTGGAAGTAGCAACCACTGGAGGTTCCCTGCGAAGAGCTTCTGGTGAATCAATGGGAGCAATTTCTTGGACATCCACAGTAAGGGATACTGGGGGTGGACTTGCAGTGGTTTCAAGTGATTCAATTGGGAATCCTGCTGGGACATTGGGAAGGTCTCCTGGAGGAGCCACGAGTAGCCATATAGGAGGGGTTTTAAGTGGACCCGGGTTAGGGATGATAGGACATATTGGCCAAACAGCAGGAGGGGCATTTGGGAGCTATATAGGCGGGTCTACATCTTGTCCCATAGGAGGGACTTCTGCTGGAATAACAGCTGGACTTCATGGTTCCTCTCGTTGTCAGAGTCCTATATCTACCGGCTCGTCCAGCCCAATGCCTGGTCAGCCCCTCCAAAGCCAGCCCCCTCCCAAGCCTCCTCAGGTGGCTCCTTTGCAGCAGTTTGCAGGGGGAGGTAGGACTACCCCTGGCTTAAGTATCTTCCATTCCCCCCCACATGGCTCCCCATCCTCAAGCAGAGGACAGTACACCCAGCAGCCTGTCGAGGGCCCCCCATCTTCCCATGGCCATTTTAGCTTGGCAGGCCTCCATTCTGGCCTACGTCCGCACCAGTTGTCCCTTGAGAGGTCTGCACTGGCCTCCCTTTGCCAGTATGGTTCAGCCAACGCCTCCCCCTGCCTTACCCCTGTGGCGCCTAGCCCTACTATTCAAAGCCCAGTGGCTGGCAGAACTTTCCACTACAGCGACCCCTCAAGTGCCACAGGATCCCACAGTTCTCTACTCATGCCTCAATCTTCCCTCCCTTCACAGCCTCTAAGCCAGCCTCATGCAACGGGGAGAGATTCTCCGATGGGACGTTTTTCCGAGGACCTCAAGCTTTTATACAGTTCGCACCCGTCTCTGCCCCAGGAAGTGGCCCAGGCCCTAGGCCATGTTACTCTTCCCACTTCTGTGGAGCCTGGATATTACCCCTCACCCTTTTCCTCACCAACTCTTGTGCCCAAACCCCGTAGCTCAGTGCCAGGGCGCATGACTCCTCCAATCCAGATGTCTCCGGGGCACCCTCACCAGACTCTGTCCCCTGGGGCGTCCCCGGCCTTGCCTCTACGGAGGGCCTCTGCTGCCTACTCATCAGATCTAGAACCTCAAACTGTCCGCTCTAAACTCCCGTCCAATTTGTGAGGATTGATCACACCCTCCTGGGCTCCTCCAAACTGAAACGCACACAAACTATCTCCATGTGTGGCACTTTTTTTCTTTCGGTCTTCAAGACTTCACTGTGTTCCATCCTTTCATTTTGACATTACTGCGATTTAAAAGACACTTTACCGGGTAACTTGGAGCTATAGAATATAATATATTTATTTTATGATTTGTCCTATTTTGTATTCATACATACTGTATATAGATAGAGATATATTTGAATGATAAGTTAATCAAGGGACTAGGAGGGTGTGAAAAAGATCTCAATTTAAAGGAAAGTCGTTTTGTTTATTGATATAACTATGCCAAATTCATCTGGTGATGTTAAGGGAGACAATTAAATGGACTACTCAATAATACTCTTCTTTTCTGCAGGAACCTATGCACTAATACCTGCATGTATAAATGCTTTTTGTGTGTTTCAAAAAAAAAGATCAACATTTTTAGCTAAGACGACATGCTTCGAGACAGACTCTTCTACCATCTCATACAGGATCACATATTGTCGATCCTTAAATGTATCTATTAGATTGTACTTATTTATCCTCTGTATCAACGTTTCAAAACATAATGAGAGATTTTTAGAAAACCCAAAAATACTTTTTCCTGTTGGATAATAATTAACCTCCTTTTGGCCTGTCAATCCTTGTTTTATACCATTTTATCGTAACTATAATAACTCAGTTTATGAAGCAGGAGGGAGAGGGGTTTAACGAGCTGCCCTCTATCTAAATATTAAGAACAGTATGTGAGCGACTGTCTTTCTGCAGAGTCCTTGAACATGTCCTAAGAAGCTCACTTTGTCTTCCAAGATCATGACGCCAATATGTGTCGAAAGCAAGATGTTTTCTTCCCAACTGTGAGTTATGTGAGTGTTTGTGAGAATGAGTGAGGGATACAGTCCGATGCAAGAACATTATCAAATGGATGTTTGCCTTTTTCACACAAAAACTATGACTTCCATTAACAACAGCTTGTTTGTTACATTGAGTAGCATTCAAAAACAATATTACCCCCCAAAACTAGACTTTGCAGGTCATACAATACGCAGAAAAACTTGTGGAAAGGGAAATATGCCTCTTAATTTTAATTTGTGCATTACTTCTTCCACTGTAGCTGCTATGTGATCAACATAAACATTATTCCTCATTGAAGGCCAGTGCTGTGTTTGAGATGTTGAATGTACACTTGCTATAATGAAGCTATCGTGGGTGCACTCAAGGCTTTGTGCCCCAAGGCTGGAAAGACTGTTCCCCAACTAAAAAAAGGTCATTGGTTTGATGCCTTTGACAGCCGTTTCCATCAGCAGCAATTGCTCCTGCCAAAGTGTCCTTTAGCAAGACACGGAGGTCGGCCTCCACTTCCACTCTTTACTCCATTAAGTGCTGTACCGCTGCTGTAACTCTGAGGGAAATTAAGGTTTAAGGAAGACTCTGAAAACCATTGGCTTGGGTTTTGTCACAACTAATTATTGAAAGATTTAGACTTCAGTTTTGATGGTATTGCTGCAGGTACATTGATACAACATCTATGTTTAACTGTTTGCTGAAAAACTAAAATGGGTCCATCATACTGTATATTGATTTAGAATCTGGTAGCGCTGTCAGAGCCTCACAGTGGTCGGAGAAACTGAGCGGTGGAGGGAGTTATGGGTGAACTCCCAGAGGACAGGAGCAGTGATATGCTTCTACATGTTTGTTTGAAGCTCATCACCAGGAAAGACCCGGGTTCCACTCAGACAGCTGAGTCCCTAACTCAGTCACAGCACTCAGCCACAGCAGCCTAATTTGACAAGACATGTTTGTAATCCCTTGACCCTCACAGGCTTCCATGGACTCACGCACAGAGGTGCACAGTGACCACGCTGCCCCCTCATTACAGTCCCTGTAATAAGGTAAAGCGACATGACATGACACGCTGCTGCACGTTTGCCCATTCACAGACATGCACACAACAAGAGCACACAGTAACCACTCACGTAAAAATGAATTATAAACCCCTCTTTTTCCTATTTTATTAAATATATCTTAAATTGAATTTGCTGTTATTATCCCTTTTATATAATGTATGCTTTTTGTTGAAGCTGTGAATACTTGGGAGCTTTGGAGTACTTGGATATTTAAATAACTTCTACCTTTTTTCATTTATATTATGAATAAATATATATATAATTAATGAAATATATTTTTTGATCAAAACAACTTGCTCAAAGCAGAAATGTGCATCACTTTACTCATCAATGTCTACCCTTCATTTTATTTCAACTACAACATCTTCCATCTACAAGGAAATCCTACCTGCCACTGCTTTTAACACTGTTGATGTTTGGATAACTGGCCAAATGTAGAAATTGTATTTATGTCAAGATTATTCCAGCACAAAAAGATAACATTTGACAATAAAGCAAATTTCCAGGAAAAATAAACAACTATAATATGTCCATTTATGATCTGGTCATGTTAACATGTAGAAGTCAGCAAGCTTTTAATTACATAACTGCTATTGAATTAGAAGATATAAGTGAAATCAATAATTGATCAAAGCTTTCATTTGGATACCTGTGAGTTTTTCATGGTCTTCATCACAGATGGATCAGGCCTTACTGATGAATTGAGCAGTATGTTTCCCGAATCTGTACACATTTTCAACATGAGAAAAAAACATCTAACTGAAAGGCTGGGAAACGCTGACAATGGCTTTGCTTCTCAAGCCTGAGACTCATAACAGAAAATCAAGACATTGAACTGTTCCACCTCTAAATTACAGATTGTCTGCAAAGTCTGTAGGCGTTAAAACCTTGGTCTTCCTGTACCTGCTAGCCTCGCGCTGCACAAAAGCAAACAGATTGCTTTGCCTCAGCACATCTGGAAAAAAGTCAATATTTTCTTCACAATATGACATTATTAAAGCGTGGAGTTGGAGAACAGTTTGAAGCGTGTCTCCGAGTCACAGGTGAATGATGTAGTTGGACTTTTAGCCACAGGGAAGACCAGTAGACAGACTTTGTGGGGTACCTGAGTGGAAGTGGATGTTTTTCCACTGTGCTATCGAACGGACGGATGTGTGTGTGTGTGTGTGTGTGTGTGTGTGTGTGTGTGTGTGTGTGTGTGTGTGTGTGTGTGTGTGTGTGTGTGTGTGTGTGTGTGTGTGTGTGTTGTGTGTGTGTGTGTGTGTGTGTGTGTGTGTGTGTGTGTGTGTGTGTGTGTGTGTGTGTGTGTGTGTGTGTGTGTGTGTGTGTGTGTGTGTGTGTGTGTGTGTGTGTGTGTGTGTGTGTGTGTGTGTGTCTTGCAGGGTCGATGGTTGGGGCTGAATGCTATCGAAGGAGGGTGAGACAGGGAGGCACAAGTCATAGCTTAGGGACAGATAGACATTGGACAGCGATTGATTAGTTGTCCGGAACTTCGTCTGGTCCATTAACACATAAGTGGTTTAGGGGAGGAGGTTGAGTGCAGTGTATCAGCTGATTCTGTCACTGTCAGTTACACAGCTGTCACAATCTGCATGATGTCCCGTTTTAAACAGGCAAACATCTTGGCAAAATCTCGGCAAAATCTCCCGTTTTGGACTTTTTGTGCAAGAAAACTGCCAACTTTAATACAAATTAGGCAAAGCAGTTTTTGATTGATGGCCATGCAGATTTTAAATTATGTAACGTCGATGGAAAGGGGTCCCGTAGTAATTGTATTAACTCAAAGAAGACCATGTAATCATTCACTCTCTGTGAAAACTTGAAACAAAAATGGAGTAACAAGATTTTCACCTGACATCAATGTTTATTCTTCAAAGGGGATTTGCTATTTCTATCCTCCCAGACTATTTGCTGCTGCCTCATATGTAGCGTAATGTAGTGTAGAGAGAGGTTTTTTTTAAAAGAGGAATCAGCTGGGAATTAGATAAGGAAGCTTTGAGACGTTTCTTTTGAGGGGAGCGAATAAAGAAGAACAACTGTGGCTCACGCGCTCATGCTGGGAGAACTATTTTCACGACATCTCCCCGTGTCGCCCATCTGAACACAGGACGAAAACGGCAGTGTGAGAGCGTCAGAGGAAAGAGCAATAAAGGGCAGTTAAAGGAATATGACTGCTGGCATTGTGCCCAAAAGCTAGTCTATTCAGAAATGAGCTCAATAGAAAAAGTGGGAAAGCATTTGTCTTTTGATCCTGCAAGGTATCATTGTTTTTATTTGGATAACTTGCTTTAGTATAAATCATTTCCTTTGTTTTAACTGATTTAGGCCAGGGCTACCTAGTTGTAAGAATTAGACTGTCTATTTTGGGTTAAAACAAAGGAGAATTCATATAAATGTATAATGTCTGGCAGAAGCTATTGGTGTTTTCCTGTCCTGTTTCTGGCCTTGCAGTGTTGTTAAGCAGACAGCAGGTTTTTTAAGTTGCTTCAGCTTCAGTACCCCCCTCCCACCCCATTGCAAAGCTTTAGATGAGCTCCACATGTTACCTCTGTCTCATTTCCCAAATCACGGTTGTTTCGGTCAATATGTGTAGGTGAATCAGCGATGCACACTAACGAAATCATTTGCTGTGATTAAGGATTAGATGTAGCAGCAGTGGAATCGAACCTGCAATTTCTCCGGGGAGAAAAATGCACGTGTTGTTGTTTTTCCCCCCCGAGACCCTCGTTATTCATTCATGACCACAAATCCCCACAAACGCTCCATTTAATTCGTACAAGAGCACCAGAATCAGGTGTTCCCTGTGACAATGTAGGCCTACCTCAGAGTGATTGGATATGATGAAGATTGCTATATGTGGTGAAAAGTTGTGTTTACCGTAGCGTCTAATATGACTGACCTCTTTTGCTGCTGCTTCAGTGAGATGGAATAACAGGACAGTAATGTTATTTGGACCACAAAGTGAGCTGTGTTACCTGGATATAAACCTGTTTAGGGATACCACATTCAATTCACACTAAGACTTTATCAATTAAAGATCCTTCAGGGTAACAGCACTGTACAGCGAACTGGCAGGAGTCCCTCTATCTTCGATTCATACTATTTTAAGCTTGATCACATTTCAGATTTTACAGGGTTTTGTAATCTAACAAATATACAAAATAGAGGCTTGAATTTGGTTCATTTAAAAAAATTTCCACATGTTTTTCTACTGGTTGCAGCTGGGAAAAGCCTGTGTTGAAGCCAAAGGTGATGCTGCTCTTCACTGGATGAGTTTAGCGTGACATAAAGTGCACGTTCATACATTTGGAAAGATGAGGGTTTACATTGAAATCATCTTCTCAAAGCCATCCTTCATATGCCGACGTGTGTATACTATTATTCCACTTAATCTGACGTTGGAACATAATGTGGACAAGTTACGTAGGCTACTTATACAGATTTATATATTTCCATAGGACCTATTTATATTTCTGTATTTATTTTAGAGTCTCTTATTAAGTGATGTCATTGCCATAACTGATATTGATAAGCAATGTTCACCAATTTGTGTGTATGTACAGAGTTCATAACATGTCCCATGATTTTTAAAGAAACATGTCATTTGCATTGTATAATCTCTCTACTTTGGTGCGGCGCAGGAGTGGGGACGTTTTCGTAACATGACACCAAGACTTTCTACCTGAAGGTTTGACATTTTTGTTTCGTGGAGACTGGTACAACACTTCTTACGACGACACGCAACCTTTTGGGGAGGACAGATTTTTGACTGCTTTGCTATTGATCAATGGATATCTATTTTTTCTGCTTTAAACACAGGAACTATGGGGAAACAAAGCAATAAGGGAACTGTACAGGTGTGGTGTGACTGGATGTGTGCCTGCAGGACATTGCACTGACTCACACGGCAAACCACACACACACTGTAGCTTGTGGTTTGTGTGGCGGTGAAAGGAGCGGAGCAAAAACTGTCGATAAGCACACATACTGGATGAAATAAAACGGTATAGAATAAAATATAAGGTACACATGCCTGGAGTCTTTCTTTTCCTCTCTGTTAACATGCAGCATGGCATAGCATGATGCAATATATGCATGTCTTTAGGGAATTCTGACATTGTTTTAATTGTGGGTTTACCTGTGTGTGCAGCTGGCAGTGGTGGAAGGAGTACTTAGCTCTTTTAATAAGGTACATGTATTAATAAAACATTGTAGAAATACTCTTTTACAAGTAAAATTCTGGCATTCAAACGCTCCCTAAGTAACATACAAATATTAGCATTAGAATATACTTTAAGTACCAAAACTAAAATAACTTATTATGCAGAATTCTTTGTAATATATAACATTACTGGATTCTAATAATGGATCCATTCAAGTAAAACACCATTTTAATTATGCAGCTTGTAAAGATGAAGAAAACCTTGTGACTTTTAATACTGCAATGTTTGTAAGTCATAATTAATTAGTCGGCTTATTTGTATTAATACTATCAACCTGCAAAGTATCTTCTCAGATGAATCTAGTGTAAAAAGTTCAATCTGTATGAAGTGGAAATATGTAAAGTACCTCAAAAATGTGCTTAGTTATTTTTACAAAATTCATAGAATATTTCTGGATTCTTAATGTAAAACTCAATTTGAATCAAAACCTCAGGACTTTTAATACTGCCATGATATGTTAATCTATAATAGTAAAGTCATAATTCATCAGTCTGCTTTTTTATATTAATAATTTCAACCTACAAAATAACTAATCTTGTCCGATGAATAGTGAGTAAAAAGTCAAATCTCTTGTGGAAATACTGTAAGTAAATTAAAAGTACCTCAAAAAGGTATTAGTTATTTTTGCACCACTGGCAGCTGGATGCATGAAATGATGAGTATTTGTCCTCCATATGTGAGAGGTGTCAATAAGTATGCAGTTTGCATATGTGTTCCCTCCCAGATGCACACAGAGAGCGGTCCAGAGACAGGTGAGGCTCCTGGATGCTGTAAATGTTGGCAGACTGTAACAAAAAGGACAGTCTGCGTCTGCCCCTGTGAGCACTCGGCCATCTGCTTCATTAGAATTCCCCCTTGAGGTACCCTTCCCTTCCCCAAGAGCAACTCATTGCAAGTGAAGGGCTTTGTTTTAGATTGTCTATTGTAATTACACATTATTCTGCCTGCCGAGAGGAGAGCAGAGGAGCCGGCTTACTTCTACATCCGATGGAGACAAAAGAGCACACAGGAGCTGTGTGTGTGTGTGTGTGTGTGTGTGTGTGTGTGTGTGTGTGTGTGTGTGTGTGTGTGTGTGTGTGTGTGTGTGTGTGTGTGTGTGTGTGTGTGTGTGTGTGTGTGTGTGTGTGTGTGTGTGTGTGTGTGTGTGTGTGTGTGTGTGTGTGTGTGTGTGTGTGTGTGTGTGTGTGTGTGTGTGTGTGTGTGTGTGTGTGTGTGTGTGTGTGTGTGTGTGTGTGTGTGTGTGTGTGTGTGTGTGTGTGTGTGTCTGTCTGTCTGTCTGTCTGTCTGTCTGTCTGTCTGTCTGTCTGTCTGTCTGTCTGTCTGTCTGTCTGTCTGTCTGTCTGTCTGTCTGTCTGTCTGTCTGTCTGTCTGTCTGTCTGTCTGTCTGTCTGTCTGTCTGTCTGTCTGTCTGTCTGTCTGTCTGTCTGTCTGTCTGTCTGTCTGTCTGTGTGTGTGTGTGTGTGTGTGTGTGTGTGTGTGTGTGTAGCGGGCCATGATCAGCGAGGTCATGGTGGCATCCTCGCTGTGGATGTGTCTCTGCTGCCATACATGGACGACCAGCACTAATGCCTTCCTCTGCAGCATCTGGGATAATCTGCTCCAGTTCTCCTTGGGTCACACTCAACAGTAATTAATCCTACCATTACCCTGCAGGCCTCAGGGTTAAAGAACTGTAAATGCGTGTGTCTTAAGTTTTCTCCTTCCTCCAGATAGCCCCTTTCAACTTCACGCTGGTGTCTTGCGGGAGGAAGAAAGCCTCGACTGTTACATAAATTAAAATGTTGTGACATTTGAGAGGAACATGGGGATTACGGTGGATTTCAGGGAAACTTGAGTGTCCAGAAAGATCTGGATCAAAAGTAGAGTTCTTATGTAAATGCAATATTTAAAAAAGCCAAACAAAGTCTTGCAATTGCATCCTCCTTTTCTTTCTTTTCTCTAATCTGATATATGTTTGTTTTAAGGGAAATGCCTTCCACATCTTCTAACGCCTGTAGCATGCATGGCTGGCACTTTATTTTTTGGCAGCCCTGGTCCAAGAGCACTCAGAGACACACACAGTAACTACAGCACATCCGTATTAGTGCATTTTTTCTAAAGCCCTGCCGTCAAAGCCTTTTGACATCTGCTAGTTTGTTCACAAATATTGTCCAAATGCCAACTTTGCAATGCTCCAGCTTTTTATGTGCGTAGCTGAAGTTTTATTTGTGTGTCATTGTGTATGTGTGTTTCCAAGCATGTGTGTGACCCTGTGTTCTTGTGTACAGGGGATTATGTTCATGGAAGCATACGCATGAATAACATCAGAAAGATGGCCACAGGTTTCCAAACTGATGTCCCCACTCCGCCAACCCCCCTGCCCAAAAAGCTCAGGCCCTCGGCTCGCTGCTTCACTCCCCTGCTGAACAATCATGATGTTCACAAATGGGCCATATGTGCCCTACTTAGAGTTAGAGGAAAACACTGACCTGTGAGGGTGAGGATAAGGAACTAGAAAATGCATTTCCTGCTGAAAATGCGTGTGAATGCAAGTTAAATATCTCAAAAAGTGTAAGAAATATCAAAATTCTGAAGAATACGTTTTATAGCTGAATGTCTTGTGACCGTTTCAATTTGGAATGAAGTCTCTAGCTGAAAGTATGTGGAAGGAGTAGCATTTGGTGCACGGTGAGGTAAAAGAGGATTTGAAGGTTCCACCCATTGAGTTAGATGTTAAAAAAAGAGTTTAAAAAGCTGAATATTTCAAAAAGTATAACATATTTTGAAAAAATTGAAAGTTTCCCATCATGTGCTGAAAAGGCTGAATATTGTGATATTTGAATGGTTTCTGTAGCTGAAAGTATGCTGAAGTTATTGAGAGCCAAACTATTTGGTTGAAATAAGAAGAGGAAGTTGAAGAACTAGAAAATACATTTCCTGCCGTGCGAATGCTGTAAACTGTGAACATTTGTTGCTGAATTTAGCTGAAAAAGCTTAATATTTTATTAGCTGAATGGTCTAGCTGCTTTTAGCTACAAAAACCAAGTAAGTGTGTTGCTGAACAAAGCGGAGAAATTCAGAAAAGCGAAATGATTTAAATCAAAATTGTTACAGCTCAAATGCATTGCAATGACTTTGTTGAAAACTTGAAAGTGAAATGTTAAACTGGAAGAGTAGGACAAATTGTGAAGAAGCTTAATATTTAAAAGAAAAGGTTTCAAAAAGGTATAAACAACAAAATGTATAGCCTCAATGTCCTGAAATAGCTGAATAATTTAACTCAACATAGGTGTGGAAGCATGCTCCAATGATTTGCTTTGACTGTGGCTTTGGCATACTGTCACTGTTATCATTTGGATCACTTTAATAATCCCTTTAATGGTTACTTGAATGATCCACTACTATCTCACTACTAGTAATAAGCAAAAGTAAACACCTGTGTATGAGCCATTTTATGGGTGTTGTTGGCATGTCAGTTTAATTAATTTATATATATAGCGCAATACTATTTCGAACACTTGGTGGTGGGGTTTAGCTGCACCGGGTGTATGAAAGGGGTCATAGGTGACCAGAAAGGACGAGGACACAGGAGGAAAGAGCATACCGATTCCACCAGCCCGGCAGTACTCACCACAACCATTGACTGTATAATTAAACCTTGGTATGTAAAACGCTAAATAAACATCATTCTAAACTGCAGCAAAGGACCGGAAAATCATCTCTTTATGTCCGCGTCTGGATCACTCCAGCCCTCCTGTGAAGTAATGACAAAAGGACATAGGACATTGGAACATTACAATTGCCATTACAACCTGGATTAAACCAAAGTCAGATGTATTTAGAAATCTTCAGGTCAGGCTTTTGAGCAGATGCAGGTACCTCTCCTTGCATGCCTTTCTCACCCTTAATCCACTAGCTAATGAGACTTTTCCCATTTTTCTTAAATTAATATCAAGACCAGACTTTCCCAAGGTGACCGCTATTGAAATCAAATCAAATCAAACTTTATTTGTATAGCCCAATATCACAAAACACGTTTGTCACAGTGGGCTTTACGGATTAAAAAGAAACAACGACATTGTATATGATGGAGTTACAGCAAAATGAGAAGACAAGATAGTGTGTGGAATACAAATAGAAATACAACTAAATAAAATAAGATACAACAAAAGACAATAAAAATAGATAAAACATTCAAATGAATTACCATGACAATAACATAAAAATGAATACCATAAAATGCCAGCTCTAACTGAAAAAATGTAGGTCTTCAACGCACCCTTAAAGGTTTGGACACTCTCTGCCTCTCTGATTAAAACAGGAAGTTGGTTCCAGAGAGAGGGGGCTTGGTAGCTGAACGTGCTGACTCCTGAACTTGTTTTGCAGACTCGGGGCACCACTAACAGAGAGCATTATGGGAGCATAATGTTCTATACGGACAGTAGTAGATTAAAATACATTTTAGGTACACAGATGCCTGACCATTTAGCGCTTTGTAAGTTAAAATAAGTATTTTAAAATCAATTCTGTGCTTTACTGGTAGCCAGTGTAGAGCTGCTAAAATTGGAGTGATGTGGTCCATTTTCCTGGCTTTAGTTAGATAGTATTTGGGCTGCAGCATTTTGTACCAGCTGAGGATTTGTAATGATGTGGTGGGACACCCTGATATACTAGGGAGTTGCAATAATCCAGCCTAGAGGTTATAAAAGCATGAATGAGTTTTGAGTCAGGATGTATCTGATTTTTTTTATATTGCGGAGATGGAAGAAGGCAGTCTGTGAAACGTGCTTTATGTGAGATTTGAAGGACTAATCTTCGTCAAAGATAATGCCAAGATGTTTTAATGTGGAGCTGGAGGTCAAGGTAATACCATCAATAGTAGTTATGTCAATTATGGCATCATTTCAGATTTGTTTGGGGCCGAGTAAAATTACTTCAGTTTTGTCTGTATTAAAATAAATAGTTGCAGGTCATCCATGCAAAAACAGCCTGGATTTGAGTTTGTCTTGCAGAGAGTCTTGAGGCGGAGTCAGCAGCTGGCCCTGACCTATTTGCTGCCCCAGGCGAGATTTTAGTTGGAATTTCTTTTTTTCTTCCTTCCCTATTTACGGCGCCCCCTATGGATGGATGCACCCTTAGCATCCGCCTATACTAACAAATGGGGACTCGTCTGGGATCTTAAGCCGGGACATCTCGCATGGTGTCAGGGGTACATCCCATAACCGAGTCAGACAGCTATCCCCCCAACACTTAGGTCGCATTCACACCTAATAGTCCGCTTTTCTGGTGCGCACCAGACGACAGTTTGTTACATTGTTTCATTTTTCAGAAAGTTTGGTTTGCTACACACAGGTAAAACTCAAACGGACTATAAACCGCGTTCTTGTGACTCGTAAATACTACACTTCATTTGTTTTGGTGCGGACTACGTTCACACCAGCGATGAACCGCTCCAGAGTTCACTTGCAAGCGGTCCGAGACCACCTCTTTTAAGTGGACCAGTCCGGTTGTTTAGTTCACTTCAGAGGTCTCGGACTGCGTTCACATCACATCAACCCAATCGAACCGCACCAAGGGGGTAAACGCACCAGGGTTCGATTGAACCGGACTATACAAGGCTGGGGTGAATGCGACCTTACATGCTGTAAAGCTAATTACACAATCCGGTGTATTAGTGTCGGTATTCTGATTCTCATTTAATTCAGTCCCATTGTCACAGGTGTATAAAATCAAGCACCATGCAGTCTGCCTTTACAAACATTTGTGAAAGAATGGGTTTTTCTAAAGAGCTCACTGAATTTGAACGTGGTACTGTAATAGGAGGCCACCGTTTCAAGTCAGTTTCTGACATTTCTTCTCTCCTGGATATTCCACTATCAACTGTAAGTGGTATTATTGCAAAGTGGAAATGTTTAGGAATCACAGCAACTCAGTCACGAAGCGGCAGACCACGTTAAGGTTGAATGAGTTTGGCGTGGAAGAACTTGACTGACTTCTCAAAATGAACAGAGCTAAAATTAAATATATTCGCATGTAGTTCTACCTCCAGATCAGCACCTCATCACAACCCTAAGTAATTTATATTTTTGTACTTTTATTTAATTACAATTTTAACAAATATTTTGCTTGGGTTTAATGTTTTTTAAGCATGCAAATGTGTACTTGACAACTTTAGTAGATCTACTCTTTTCATCTCTGCTGTACACACTGTTATATTTGATGCATCCTTGCTTTTTCTCCCTACGTTGCTCTCGCTACATAATCTCATTGACTGCCATTCAGTTCTCTGAGGCTCTCATAGCTGCTCCCAATGCACTATTGAAGCTTCTCCTCCCCATCTCAGCACTGAGGAACTTACCTCCTTATTTAACACCACCTGCTCTTCAATTCTGAATTATTTTTGCTGCCCTTAAAGGTCTGCCCTGGCTTAATGACACTACCAGAGCCCTGAGGAGGGAGTGCAGAAATCAGAACGGAAGTCGAAGTGTGATAAGCTTCAAATTTCCTTTGACATTTTAAGAAACAATCTTCTCAAGTTCCAGGGAGCAGTTAAGGCTGCGAGAGTAAAATACTTTTCCAATCTAATTTCAAACAACTCCTAAAATATCAAGTTAATGGTATTCAGTCCTATTAACTCTGTCATCTGCACCACCCTCAGTACCAGCTTAGACATGTCTCCTGCTAAGTGTGAATCATTTTCAGATATCTTCAATAGCAAGGTTGAGGATATTAGAATGAACATCATACCCCCCAGCCGTGACCTAGCCATCTCGCTAGTCAGTTCTTCGAAACTGGGCTGCTTTCAAGTCATCACACTACCCTCCCTTAGATTGTTGCCACCATGAAACCTTCAGCCTGGCCTCTTGACAGTGTCCCCACTGCCCTCCTGAAGGATGTCTTTGACACTACCGGCCCCAGCATCCTCTCCATTATCAACAGCTCTCTGGCAACTGGTACCTTTTTGAGCATTCATGTTTATATTTGTGGACAGTACAACATTCTGGATTCATGAAGGCTGACCTGTTCGCAGGTAAAAAAGAAGAAAAAAAGAAAAAAACCTCCTTAGGTAAGAAACGTTTTTGAAATTCAGGTGTTAAAGCATCAAAAGAATAAGAGTGAAACACAGGTTGGTACAGAGTTTGCACAGGGATAATAAGAATAAATATAAACATAGAAGTAACAGTTTGATAGAAATAACTATAACATGAGGTACAACACTGGACAGCTGAATATCTGAATGTATACAGATATGAGTAAAGATATGAATAAAGATATTCTAATATATACACTAGCAGTCAAAAGTTTGGACACACCTTCTCATTCAAAGTTTTTTATTTATTTTAATTTGTTCTACATTGTAGATTTATACTGAAGACATCAAAACGATAAAAGAACACATATGGAATTATCTAGTAAACAAAAAAAGTATTACAAAATCCAGAATATGATTTATATTTAGCTGGGTACTGCAGAATGCTGTGGTAGCCATGCTGGTTAAATCTGCCTTGAATTCTGAATAAATCACCAACAGTGACAACAGCAAAGCCCCCCCACACCATCACACTTCCACTTATGCATCTCACACGACAGCGGTTGTAACCAAAAATCTCAAATTTGGACTCATAAAACCAAAGTACAGATTTCCATTGTCTAATGTCCAATCCTAGTGTTTCTTGGCCCAAACAATTATCTTCTTCTTCTTGTTTATCCTCAGTAGTGGCATCTTTGCAGCAATTGGACCTTGAAGGCCTGATTCACGAAGTCTCCTCTGAACAGTGGATGTTGAGACTGTCTGCTACTTGAGCTCTGTGATCATTTATGTGGGCTCTAATCTGAGATGCTTTAATTTGCAGTTTCTGAGGCTGGTAACTCTGATGTATTTATCCTCTGCAGCAGAGGTGTCTCTTTGTCTTTCTTTCCCGGGGGTGTCCTCATGAGATTCATAGCGTTTGATGGTTTTTGAAACTGCACTTGAGGATACATTCAAAGTTCTTTACCTTTTCCGGATCGACTGGCCTTCATTTCTTAAAGTGATGATGGACGGTTGTTTCTCTTCACTGAGTTGAGTCGTTCTTGCCATAATATGGATTACAACAGTATTCAAATAGGGCTTTCCACTGTCCACTAACCCTACCTCTGCACAACACAACTGATGGCCATTTTCGAATCATAAATCTACTGCACTAACAAAAGGTTGCTTTGGTCCAAGCTAATAGTTCCCATCATCAGGGGAAGACATGTGAAATGTGATTAGCCCAGCGGTGAATGCACGTCTGTCACATTGGATTTCCTCGTCAGTGAGTTACATTGACTTTGAGGACACTCTATATTCCAGGGTCGCAAAGTAACATGAGCAACTAGAGAATGCAATTCCTGAAGAAATTGCTAGTGGGAATGCTTTATACTGAAAAGTAATGTGTAAGAAGAAAGTGAAGAATTTAGATTGAAATGATACATGAACACTGGGGGCTTGAATGTGTGATAAGAGAAGAAAAGAAAGTAAAAAGGTATGGATAAGCAGCAGAATATTGGAACTGCAAACATTTGAACTAACTTAATGATGAATGATCTGTCGCCATGGCAACGGCATTTGATGACACCCCATAATACGCTTAGATGTGTTGATGGCTGCATCATTACCAAACCAAGTTTTGGGCCGTTTGGAGCATTTTCACTGAAGTTATGAGAAAACTGTGTTTCATGGCGAGCATTGTGTTGCCATGGCAACGACATTTGATGAAATCTCAAAACTGTCCCGTAGATGTCTTCACGCCTGGACTGTTAGTGAAGTTTGAGCACTTTTTGAACATTTTCATAGGAGTTATAGCAATATCGTGTTTTATTGCGAGGGATGCGTTGTCATGGCAACAGCTTTTGAGGAAAACTCACTATTGGCACATAGACATGTTGAGGGCTGGACCATTAACCATTATCTGAAGTCTGGTGCTGTTTTGACCCTTTTCATAGGCGTTACAACAACATCGTGTTTTATGGCGAGGGAAGCGTTGCCATAGTAACACCACATTACGTAACATCAGATTTGACATAGAGCTGTTCAGGGCCACAGTGTTAACCATCATATGATGTTTTCTGGCGTTCTGAGCACATTCTCACTCCCGACTCGGCCTATGTTGACGTTATGTCAGGGTCCCTGTCGTCACTTTCCAACGCAAGGGGGGGCCCTTTAGCGTCGAATTTCAACTTTCGGGGATGTCCATAAACTTCTATAGAGCTCCCTAAACGTATGAGGTAGACGAGTTGGGATTGCGGAGAAATGCTCTCCGCACGTGCTAGTGGAGCCTCGCAGCGGCAGAACTGTGGCGCGCTTACACTGTAGGTGCGCCGCATTTGCGCTTCAGATGAGGCTCCCTTGGCAAAATGAAGCACCCTCCGCGAGATGAGGCCCTCTCCGCGAGGTGAGGCCTCACGCAGTCTGCGTGATCAGCCTGTAGGGAGGTTCATGTTGAAGGTGCTTCCAATGTTAAGTTCAATGCCTTTATGGTAAGTCGCTGCAATTTGTGTGTTTCTGTTCTTCTTACTTGATATTGAACTAAGGTTGTTTACATGACATATTGTTTTGTTACATTAGGATATTGGTTGCTCTGCTTAAGTGAAGAATGCATCTATTCATATTGTGCTCAGCTGTGATATATCACATCGCAGGCACTCTTTTCTAATGCTTTCTGCACATTTCCTTGTTATCGGGGGAGTGTTATATATTGGAGAGAGACAGACTTTGATGAGATGATGTGCAGCCTTGAGCTGCGACCTCTCTGTGATATGTCAACACAAGAACCAGCAGCTCAAGTTGTCACCCTGCCATCTGCTAACAGCCCGTCCTGAATGTCGGTTTCTAAGCACAGCCAATCCCCTTCCAGATTAATCCTTGGAGGCTGATACAGTCAGCTGCCTTTTTCTGACTGGTGAGGCTTAAATCCATCATGCAGCGCTCATAAAATGTTTAAATACTGTTTATTGAATCGGCCCTTGAGATTGAATTGCAATTCCAAAAAGTGATATCCGGTGTTTCCAAAATATGACCCCGACTACGCTTAACTGATTGCTAGATGAGAGGGAAATAGTGCAGTGGATATTTTAGGGTTTTCATTTAAGGGAGAGTGATGTGCAGTGCTGATTTTCTGAAATGCTAAACTGATATACTTCTCTCTCCACAACAAACAGTTTGCAAAGAAAGCAAATACATTTCAATAAATTAGCATTGCTCTATCATTCAGCGGATGATTCCTGCATATTTCATAAAACCTCTCTCTTTTCTGCACATAGAGAAAGAAAAACCCAGAGGAACTCATTTGAAAGAGAGGAAAATACCATGTTGTTATTTTTAGCAATGATAATCCTCCATGACTGGTGATCCCTGCAACACCATCCTGCTCCACTTCCTCCTCCTCCTCCTCCTCCTCCTCCTCCTCCTCCTCCTCCTCCTCCTCCTCTTTCCCAGTGAGAGTTGATAGGGAAAAAGACAAGATCTCATCCTGCTTCCCCCTTTGGCTCCAGAGATGCTACATCGCTCACGAGACACCATCGCTTGCTTCTCGCAGGGTGAGGGTAAACTGTAGTGTGCAGACCCCCCATCCCCCCATCCCATCCCCAGCCTGCAGCCTCTGTTCCCTGTTTATCATATTAGCCCGTGCCCTTGAGCATTTTGCAGCCAGACTCATCCTTTGAACTAAGGAGAGGAAGCAGACCAGGCCAGCCATACCATAAATCATGCGGGTTTAAATTCTGACAGTAAATGGCCTTCTACTAAACCGTCGCCAGGCTTCAGAATGGAGCCTCTTGATTGGCTTCGTCGGCAGGCTTGTGTTCCAGCATGGAGAGGAATCAGGACAACACAGCCCTGTATCATCTTCTCTTTGACCTTGACAACGAAAAAAATATTAGCCCCCATTTTCTATTGTTTTATTGACCTATTTTGTTTATATTTATGTTTTAATTCTTATTTATTTAATTTTCTTACTTTAATCCATAAGTTTACTTTAACTTCTTATGTATGTTTAAAAATACATTCATATTCATTTTATTGCATATTCTTACATTAAGTTCTTGTGTATATATATACATTATTTTTTCTATTTAATTTTTCTATTGGAAATGTTTACTTTAACTTCAAATGTATATATTTTTTTGTATTATTATTATCTTATTTGTGTCTTATGTTTAGATTAATATTCTTGATCTAATTGAGTTTTTTATTGCACATTGCTACTTTTATGCTAACATGTATTTTTTTATTGTATTGCATATTTTATTTATCTTCGTTATGTTTTTATATATATTAATATTCATTAATAATTTTCCACATTTTTATTTAAATTCTTATGTTTATGTACATATTTATATTCTATTATATTTGATATTATTACATTTATTTGTTCTAAATTGGAGCAACACAGAAACCAATTTCCCCCGTGATAGATAAAGTATTCGCTGAAATATGTTATGTGATGAAATCATATCGGTGTGAGAATCAGCTGTGAAGAGCTGTGGGAGTTAGGATCAAATTGTCATCCACCGTATGCATCCAGGAAGGCTTAATTACACCAAAGCAGGACTAGCCATTGTTGGGAATAATTAACACAGTTTGAGTGTAATTACTGACTCCCGTAGTTATAACTTCACAAAGGAGCCCGTCTGTTTAATCATTTTTGGAGAGGAGCACTTTTGGAGTCAGCCAGTCACACCTCCATGCTGACCTCAATGCTTCATCTCACCTGCAAATGATTACCAACAGGTGGGATGTGTGGAGGGAATGCAGAGCCCTTTCATGTACATCGATCCCAGACCCAATTTAAATGTGAATGGTACTGAAATCCAGTGCATGAAAGAGCCGGAGACCTTTTTCATTTTGAAACCAACAAACAGGCATTCCTGCGGTAGCCATCTTGTTGCATGCCCTAATTTCATGAAAACAAGGTGACCAATTGGATGGCACATGGAGAAAGGTTCACGGCAAACAATTTGATCCTCCTCCTTATGTCAAGTGGCCTGTGAAGTTATGTCATACAGCCCAGGAGAGAGCAGAGTGAAATCTTCCACTGAATGATTTCTTTCCCCATTGTGGAACACAGAAATTCCCTGTCGCTGACCACCTCCCGTGTGCTTAAGGGTGAGGAATAGATCTCACCATAAGGCTTAAAGGGCCATTGAACAATCAGCAGCTGCAGTGCTTTCACAAAGAGAGGGCTATGGAGGGGGGGAGAGGAGGGAGCGAGGCAAAGGACACAGAAGATGAGAGGTGGGTGAAAAGGGAGACCTCGAGCAAAACAATTTAAGTTCAGGACAAAGGCTATATAGTTTAAATTATGAAATAGCTATAATTGAGTGATATACCTTATTGACGAGGTGATTCTCCTTTGACTTCAAAAAATATAATTTTATAATAAACTCAAAGAACGCTTGAGGAGAGGTGCAGATCCTTCAGGCAGTTGGTGCTGCCATCCTTCTGCCTGCCAACACTGTAATGTTGTACCATTTATGTCAGTCACCTGACAACAGGGAGAGTTACATGTGTTGAAAAATAAATAGATAAACTAAAATATACGATACGAAACGATATTACTATATTTGTCAGATCAAGTCTGAAATTTGACTTGCGTCACAGCAGCTCGAAGTCCAACATCAACAGACAAATATCCAGGAAGTCTGTTGGTTCGGTTTGACAGGGCCCAAAGTAGGTGGACCAAAAGAAAGTGCACATATATAAAAAATGAAAGCAATTTTGGGACGCAGTGGTCCAGTGCTTTGCTTGAAGGCTCTTAGGTAGTGCCCATGTGAAGGAAAGTGTTCTCTCCAGGCGGCAGTCCACACTTGATTGGTCCCTTAGGTTCCCAAACCAAGTCCCCAATGAGAGATACTTCCTCCCCCTCTTCTCCCGCCCTGGTTCTCTCACCGATTCCAATAATCCCTGCACAGTTGTCATGAGTTACAAACACCAAAACTGTTTTTGTACAAAGCTACAAACCTTTCCACTTTGTTGAAACTCGCTGGGTTTAGCACCCAAGAAACCCCATTCACATGGTCATTGTTTTACATTATTATTAAATAGAGTGCTATATTAATTATATCCGCTCTGAGGAAACATCTATAAGTCACCACGTCGTACATTGCTTGATTTTGTAAAAAGTATTATCTAAATAAACTTTAAGCAAAAACTAAAACATTCAAGGGTCTAATCCTACATTTCCGCTCATCTGTGAAGACGTTAATCTCTTTAATAGATTACATGTTATCATTTCCCCTGAGGTTTGAGTAAAGGCAAACACTAGAGTGATATGCGGAGTGCTGCAGATACAGTACAGATATGACCTTGTTAACGTTAGGAAATGATCAGGATTGTGTTAATAACAAACCATTGTTGATTATCTGAGAAGACAGAACAAATAAGTTCAATATTGACCTGTCTGCAGTTCTATTGAACCCCTGAACTGAAGGATATATTTTCACATAACTTCCTTCTTTTGTTATGTTATTATTGGGGCAGTTTCTGTCAAAAAGTGACGTAATTGAGTGGCAGGTTCCGGCTACTAACCCTCCTCTACCTGGATCACCACCATCAGCAATCTAAGCAGGTCTGACAGAGGTTGTAGAGTTTTTACATAACATGAATGAAGCTGATGCTAATTTCTGTAAAGGGTGTACCTTTGATGTTCCCTCCTCAGGTGTTTCACTGGGATTCATTTTGTGTGTGTGTGTGTGTGTGTGTGTGTGTGTGTGTGTGTGTGTGTGTGTGTGTGTGTGTGTGTGTGTGTGTGTGTGTGTGTGTGTGTGTGTGTGTGTGTGTGTGTGTGTGTGTGTGTGTGTGTGTGTGTGTGTGTGTGTGTGTGTGTGTGTGTGTGTGTGTGTGTGTGTGTGTGTGTGTGTGTGTGTGTGTGACCACAAAGCTCACAGTGGTGGATATAATAGATGGTTGGAGTACGGTGCCAACTTCCCCAGAGCAAAACAGAGAAAAGTACACAATAGGGTTGAGTGGGGGAAATTGTATTGTGTGTAAATGTGCGTGTGTGGTTACTGTACATGTGTGTGTGCGCTAGGACACAAAAGCTGTAAGTATGTCAGTATGTGCACATGTGTGTGTTTTGTGATAAGAGGGGTGGAGGAGGGGGTGAAGGAGAGCAGAGATATTGGAGGAAGGAGGAGGAGGATGTGAGAGGGGGGAGGAAAAGACCTGTGAGTTGATGGGCGAGTGTGTGAGAGAGAGAGTGTCCGTGACCAAGGTGAGCGTAAGTGTGTTTGTGTGTGTGTGTGTGTGTGTGTGCGTGTGCGTGTGCGTGTGCGTGTGCGTGTGTGTGTGTGTGCGTGTGTGTGTGTGTGTGTGTGTGCGTGCGGCGTGCGGCGTGCGTGCGTGCGTGCGTGCGTGTGTGTGTGTGTGTGTGTGTGTGTGTGTGTGTGTGTGTGTGTGTCTCAAGAGTGTGAGGAAGAGAAAGAAAGGAGTGAGAGAAGAGGCAGTGTTTTTGAACATCCCGTTCTGCTGCCTTTCTAATCCTGGCACAGCCGTTGGGATTAAAGGAGGAAGTTAAACACTGAATATTTCATGGTTTTTGTGTCGACCACAAATAAATGTAGATTTTTAAGATGATGTTATCTGCTGTGATTATACAAAGAGTCAGAAGTTATGTTTTTTATTTAGGTTGACCTGTATCTCCTGTTTCCTGTTGATCATTCTCACTGATAACCAGCAGGGGGAGAATCCAGTGGTGGCAAAGAAAATTCTAATTGTATAGAAGTGATGATTTGATGTAATACCTCAGACACATTTTTTTTCTTCTAATGAGTCGCTAGTTTCAAGTATTGTTTAAAACAGCATTACATTCATTTTATAAAGTATGTTGCCATTAAGGGAGTGCATACAATGAAGTGGTATGCTTAGTACTGAAATAAAGAAAATGTTTCAAATTGAGTTTTCAGCTCATTTCAGCTTTTTTTCAATGGTTGTTTTTACTTATCTCCTCCCTCCCGTGTCACTGTTCCTTACAAAATCGCAGCACTAACTGAACCACTCTCTGGTCCCAGAAATGTATTTTCTTTCTGTCAAATGTTAAAGGAAGAGGGGAGCTCTCTAAAAACGTAAACAGCCAAACCAAAAGGTTGGGCAAAAAAAGTTAATCAATCATTGATTGAAAAAACATTGTGGGGGGGGGGGGGGGGGGGGGGGATTTCCTTTGTTCTTTTGTTAAATAAGGACATTCTCTTTTTAGCAATTGTTTAGTGGAAGTAATCTAATATTCTGATCATTTAATTTGGATTTTTTATAACCTTTCTTGCAGTCTTTCTGATATGCTTTCATTTTAAGGGTGCTGCACTCTCCAAAAAACATTTAATTGAAAGTTTTTTTCTTTCATCACAGAGAGCCCGGAGGTGAGTGCAATATAGAATATATTAGTTTTGTTTGTGAACTATTCCATTCATTTTCTTTCTGGATACAGCTGATAAAATCTGTAAGCAACATGTCGTGGGTTCAGGCTGCACAATTTACGCTCGCTGAATTGAAAGGTTAGCTTAGTTTACCCCAGTGTTAATAACTTGTTTACTTTGTTTCAAGTACACAGCATTTTTAGTGGGAAGGATCAGCCCCTTCTTAACATAAAATATATGCCGTATAAAGAAAAGTTCGAAAGGCAAAGCAAAAGTAATCCTGCATTCTGATTGATTTGTAACATTTGAATACTACTCTAAGATAGCTAACATTGCTGTCATCTCCAAAAATGTGCAAGAGAAATTCATGACAGACCATGAAATATGGTGCATATTTATTCATTTATTTATTTACTTTGTGGGATAGTGTGACTGTATCCAATCAGTGTGTGGAGTGACCACAGTGAAATGTCTTAAAGCGCATAGAGGCAGTTGCTGAACGAATTCAATAATTCCCTCATGAGACAGAGCTTGCACTCAAAGAAGTGAAATCCTCTTCCTAATCCGGGGCCAAAAACTCAGCTGGAAATATAAGATAATTAGTTTCCCCCTGGATCTCTGTTGGTCGGCTGTTATGTCCCAATGAGGACCTGTCTCTCTTTGAATCCCCCACTGACACTTCTCCTCCCTTCACCTCCCTCCAAATCCCTAAATCACTCTGACTTTGGACAACAAGCATACAGTTAATAAACAGCCAGAAGTGAAGTGCTAGCTTCTGTGTGCATGTGTGTTTGAAAGACTAACCTGTGTACTGTATCTGTCTCTCGGAAGAACAAAGACCCATATCTGATAATGATAGCAGCTTGCAGTGATAAATCCATCGACTCTGAAAACATCCTCCATTCGCCACAGTTGAGCATTCTGGTTTGTGGGGAAATATCTCTCAGTGATAGTATTTAACAAAGTGCTGAAGACACAGCTCATTATCTGAAGCACAATGATGATGAAGCATAAAAGCCAAAGCCGAATTTAGGCACGGATGTTCTGTGCTATGTCACGGCTGGGAGGCTGGGTCACACATTTTGATATGCAGGTGCTCTGAAGCCCCGGGTTTCAGCAGGCAGGCAGCTCCCTTGTCAGAGGTGTACCGAGGCATGACACGCAAAGACACGCATATACAAACACACACACGTTTCCCCTCCTGGCAGCCATCCGCCACAGGACGGCTGATAAAAATATCACAAGTCCTATCAGGCAATTAAACAGGGAGACGCAGCAGAGTGTGTTGGCTGCTTAATGGCTTTGGCCCCCCCCCCGCAGAGGAGCCAGTGTGACGGGCCAACAGGGGGGATACAGGCCACTGATGGAGGGGGAAATCAAAAGGTGGTTGAAGCAGTTACATTAGACACAGTGAACAGTTTTTTCGTCACGTGAAGGAGGAAGGGTGCTCAAGTACACTTTACCGTGAATTGAGGCAACTGTGAAACAAATTAACCTCATTATGAAAAAAAGATTTCCCTTTTCATCCGAACATTTTTAAAGTATGTCCGTATAACTTTTCACTGAGTAATCATTTCTGAATTGTCAAATAGTGGGTTAATTATTTGGTAAGCCTCATGTGTCAACCCATGAATGGAGGCAGCCTTTCTTTCTTTGCACTCTTTACATTTGCTTGTAGCTATTAAGTTTATACGTAATAAGTATTTTATCAATAACTTCATATTTGTAAAAAGCCATTAATAAACTGCTCTACTGTATTCAAAGGGACTGCCATTGTTCCAACACCGCAAACAGTCCAAATTAGTTCCTGTTTGATGGAAAGCCCATTTGTCCATTAAAACAAAAACAAAAACCCATTGCCCCAATAACATGGGCAAGGAATGGCCGAACTTCTTCTGCTCATGATGCTTGTTGTCTTCATTGGTTGGATTGGTTTAGGTATGATAAGCGTGATAGGGTGATGGTAGGAATATTATGGTGTGGTAATGATAATCCATGTACTTACTTTGGTACAAGGAAAGTATGTATTTTTGGAGTAAGAGGCCTTCGGAATAATTGTTTTGAGTTTATTTTGGGGTAACAAACTGGCAAATGAACTCTTGTTCGGAAGGGGTGTTGATGACTTTGAGAACAGTGGCATGGTCTCATATCCAGCACTACAGTTGGACTTCCTTGGACGACCCTACATCACTTACTACTTGAGTTTTGTTTTAGGTCCAGGAAAAACATTGTAATCTGAAATCACACGGGCTTACACTTTGGGCATGTATACATCAGACCCCTGATCATGCTTCGCCTCAAGACATCCAGAACATCATGGAGGTGATGGATACACACTCCAATATGGACATCATCAGGCGAGTGATAGAGGTTGATATCTGCCCATGTCTGGGCTCATCACATGTCCACTACTCTCACCACAGCTGATATGACGTGGCACCAGCGTGGACTTGCATAGAGACACAACAACAAGTTTTGTGTGTGTGCGTGTGTGTGTGCGTGTGTGTGTGTGTGTGTGTGTGTGTGTGTGTGTGTGTGTGTGTGTGCGTGTGTGTGTGTGTGTGTATGTGTGTGTGTGTGTGTGTGTGTGTGTGTGTGTGTGTGTGTGTGGGTGTGTGTGTGTGAGATACAGAGAAGGAGAGTGACAGTGTGTTTCCCATGTTCCCTAGATTCAGGCTGCAGCTAATGGAGACAGATTGTACTTACTCCAGTGGAACAAGAGCACTGATAGACAATACACCTTGTTTAGCACTCAATCTGAAATAAAAATACACCAGAGGGGCAAACCTTTTCTCAAATAGCTGTATTTGTTGTTCCGAAACATCTCTTTCAGCGACATTTGGAGTAAACATTACAGAAAAGAGCAGATATATTTTGGCACATTTGTAATCACTCTGCAAACTCAGAATGGTAAACCTATTCACCTTGTACTTCTACCTGCAACTTTGGTCAGTGTAATACTTATTGGTACTATTGTTTGTATAAAGTTTCAGGCTGATCTCACACTCTGTTTTTCCTATTGCCTACCAAAGTCATTTACTAAAACTATTAAATAACCCCATAAACAAATGAATTGTAAACCACATAAGAAGGAAGTTGAGGTAAAAATACCGGAATCTTAAAGGAGAGCATTTTTAGCATCGTTTTTACAATTTTACAATATTTTTGTCGCCCAGCGAAGTAGTTATTTTTAGTTTATTAAACATAACCACATGCTTTCATTTCCTAAAGTTGACAAAGTCATTTTTGTTGCGCAAACAGGTTCTGCACTGCAGGGGTTTGTGAAGTTACCCTGATTGCTTGTGTTGCACAATCTTAGAAAAACACAGGAAAAATTGACAAAATCACTTTTTGTTCACATGTTATATGAGGACATGTCGAAAGTGGAAGTGTAACGTCAACGTATATTTTTCTTAAAATGACCTTGGAGTGTTTGGGTTTGCAGATGTGAGGATTAAGTCACGTTTTTCAGGGACGTTGGGCAGTAATGTGCGCAGTCGCTACCAGTAACAGCATATTTTGTGCCATGAACACTGTAAAAAATGGACCCTGAACCAGACCAAGTATCCGGGACAAAGTGCACAATGCTGACTAATGAAACTATATAATAACCAGCCTGCTGACATGTTGCCTAACGTGTCTTCCTTGTCAGTGAGTGAGTTTTCAGCCGTGTCTCACCCTGGCAAAAATTTCTATGGCTGACCAAAAAGCATGAAACCGCATGGAGAGTGGGCTGAAAGGAAGTTAGGTGAATAGCTCCATGTCTGACTGTACTCTCTCTTCCTCCTGCTCACCTCCCTATCAGCACTAACATCCAGATGAATGGCTGCTCCGTCAGCTCTGGTCCAGCAGTCTGCTCCACAGCTCAGCCTCCCAGTGTGTGTGTGTGTGTGTGTGTGTGTGTGTGTGTGTGTGTGTGTGTGTGTGTGTGTGTGTGTGTGTGTGTGTGTGTGTGTGTGTGTGTGTGTGTGTGTGTGTGTGTGTGTGTGTGTGTGTGTGTGTGTGTGTGTGTGTGTGTGTGTGTGTGTGTGTGTGTGTGTGTGTGTGTGTGTGTGTGTGTGTGTGTGTGTGTGTGTGCTGCAGACTAAGATAGGACTCTCAAAGTTCCGGCACAATGCAGGCCAGCTCAAAGGCTCCCATTCCTCCTCTCAGTCTCCCTCTATCACACTTTTTCTAACGGAAAGAAATAACCCGGCCCACACATCAGAACATGCTGTAGCATTGACAAAATGACTTATTACTCCTCGGTGCGCACTTCCCTCTCCCCTCCCCAGATTCATCAAGCTCCCAACCTCCCCTCAAAATGGCTGGCACCTCCTGGCGCTTGTCTAGCCTGTCACCCTTCCTCTGCAGTGACCTTGAGACAGAGATGAAGGAGTGATGGTGCTCCTATAACTGCTGCAATACTGTTCCTCTCCCACCACAAAAAAAAAATCCAAAGCAGGAAGACAGCTCTCACTTACACTGACAGCTGGAGGAGGGAGGGAAAGACCCTGCATATCCGCATCAATCAAAATAGGATTAGGGTGTGTCTCTCTGGTCCTTTTTATTTCCCTTTAAGTTGAAGTTGCTGATGAAATAAGGAGCTGTTACATCGTAACTTGAGCCACATTGTAGTAAAAGCTACAGCTAAAAACTCTTCATTAATTAGATTAGATAAAAACGTGAGATAAAGATCAAGCAACAAGGTTTTATAACAATACTTCTAGTTTAAGAGTTTTGAATGTTTGCCTTGAAATCTTCGTTCATTCCCTTCAAAAAGAAATTGTATTCGCAAGCTCATTAGCGGAATTTGAGTTCAAGGCTTTCACTGTTGCAAAGTCATTGTGAATGACAAAGGGGAGGCAGAGTCTTTTTGACAGCGAGATACACAGAATAAAATGACATGACAAAGTGTGAAACTAAACTGTCCGCTGTGATCAACCACCTTCACAGGCGCAATGATCCACCCCCTCTAAGGGAACCGTCGTGACCGGTCATATGACCCGTCAGATGCCATTCTTCCATGTCCTGGTGGAAGAGGGACGCAGACAAGAGATGATGCATGAATTCCTAATCAAATAAAGACAGTGAGAAGTGAAAGGAGTGGAAGGCAATCGTCCTGGCCGTGCTGAATTAATGAGGCGCCGGCTTCCTTCAGCACGCCAGCTCTCTGAATGACTCGGCTCATCACTGTTCGCTCTCTGGATTCGTCTGCACCTTCCCTGGGCCGGGCTCAGAGACCCAGGGCCCCAAACTCCACCCTGTGAAATCCAGCCAGTCTTCATTAAACCTGAAAAAATAGTAAGATTGCAGGCATTTTCTCTTCATTACCTTGATTTTTTCAAAGATTCAAAGGCTCTAGAGCTTCCAGATTAGGAAAAAACAACTTTTAAAAAATGTTTGAATAACATTGCAATATTATTTGGTGCAATAAAGAGAAGGGTTATTTAAAGTTATTGACATTTATCAAAGTTATTCACATTATTTTTAATACAAAATATGTTAATATGATGATGGTGTGATTCTTTTAATGAGATTCTGTACCAAAAAGGGATTTTTTGTAAGTATGCGAATACTAGGCCACGACTTCTCTGCAGCACCACACTACTTCATTCAGATATTACCACTCATTTAGCCTTTCCCAAATACAATATACACTAGTTTGCATTGCAATTACGATAACATTTCCATTAATTCTGCAGCCCTAAACGGCTTTAATGTCATATGCACAATAGCTAAGTAAAAGGGGAGCTTGAGACATGGCTATCTTGATAACTTCTATGATGGGGGGGGGGCAGAATTCAGCAGGACATTTTGAGTTTTCATTCTCCGCTGAGGCATCCATGGCTCAGCTGATGGATATGGGGCAGGGGGGCAAGGAGGGAGAAGCAGGGCGACCCTGTGCAAGCCCTCTCCAGAACACCCTCCTCTGAGCACCTGAGCCCCTGAGCTGCGTGCCAGTCTGCTGGAAGTCACGTCAGACAGCACAGAACTAATTCATGGCTTCACACCAATCCAAAGCCGAGTTGCCCTCGCACCGCAGGTTACAACTCCTCCCTCTCACTTCTACTTATTTTCTTAACACCTGTAGTGAAGTCACGAAGAAGCTCTGCAAGAGAAAAGCTTCTGTTTCCTCGATCCTTAAAACAAAAAAAATAAAAAGTACAAATTACTCAAAGAGAAGTTGGGCATTCCCATGGCAACCAGGTCCTGTGGTATAGGCAGGGATATCAGGCCAAGCCCAATGCCATTTGCATACAAATTGCCCAGCTGGCACCTTGTTGTTATGACAACGGCACACAGTTCCCAGAATTCATTTGGAAGTGAAATACAAAAAGGAAAGCAGCCAGCGAGGAGACTCATTGATAAAATTCCTATTCCTTTCTGATGATGACATTGCTGACACTATGTTTTCATGTGCGTCCAATCAGCATTTAGAACCTGCAGGAAATGAGGACGATAATCATATACTGAATTCTGGAATTATCGGACGAGATAATTACTATGATGTATGTTGAATTGAATGCAATATTAAGTCTGTATGTATATGTACAATGTGTTTAATTACAGATCTGTTCACGATTTGGTTAATTAATGACTGAGCCTAATTGATTTTCCTTAACAACAAACTCAACAAATGTTAAATAAGCCCTGGCAGTAGTGCTTCAGTCTTCTCCTTAGTTTTGCAAACCTTTATGTAATTCCTTACAATGAGCCAAGCCAAATCCTCAGAGCTTGAGAGAGAAAGTAAACTCTGCTGACAACACAGTGTCCTCTACTGGCTGCATGCGGCAGGAAGTTTACACAACCGCCTGTCTGTCTAAACGGATAATATGTAGCTCAAGGGCAACTGAGCGGATGCTTTTCCATAGTCATCGTGGCTCAGCTTACTGGCCAGTTAAAAAGCCCTGCTGTGGGCAGCATATCTATTTATCCCAGCGACTCCCACGAGACTCTAGTTTAATCATTGGCTTCTGTTTGGCTGTCAGACCATCGCAGGCTAATCAGTGTCTCTCTCAGTGGGAACAAAGCAGCGCCTGGTCCCAATACTTGACCTGTACCTCGAGTGCTAGAGTGCTGAACTGTGGGCAAGGTGAAAATATTAACAACTCTGCACTTTTCCCCCTTCATCGTGTTAATGATGAGAGCCCCACTGATAGCCCTGTTATAGATTGTTAGAGAAAACCTGTGAAAACCACTCGAGCCCGGAGTGAAAGGCCTGCTTCAGCAACAACACTACAATATGTGTGTGTGTGTGTGTGTGTGTGTGTGTGTGTGTGTGTGTGTGTGTGTGTGTGTGTGTGTGTGTGTGTGTGTGTGTGTGTTGAACCCGTTACCTGAGGGTGGGAGCAGAGGGAAGGGGACACATCCTGCCTCCCCAGCATATAAATTGAGGAGCCTTCTCGCTGAGGTGCCGCTGGCTCCCTGGTTCCCTGAACGTGCAACCTTTCCCAAGGTCAC
The DNA here is from genome assembly GCF_949606895.1 of Notothenia rossii. Lineage (NCBI taxonomy): Eukaryota > Metazoa > Chordata > Actinopteri > Perciformes > Nototheniidae > Notothenia > Notothenia rossii. The sequence continues at coordinate 9,694,968 of NC_136904.1, read as the reverse complement.
AACTCGCCAGCCGCTCAGCCTTACTCAAGCACCATCGCACTCATTTGTCACTTACCATCCAATCCAACATGACGACCCGATGGGGACTCTGTGGTGCGGGGAAGATCAGCCATGACTTCAGCGTGGCCATGAAGACTCTGCCACCTGGAGATCACCAGGTACTTTATCCAAAAAGGCCCACAACCTTCACTGTTACACTGTTCTCCTGCTGAGAAGGCAACACTGTGATTAATGTGTGTGTTTTTCTCTCTTTCGCACAGATAGCAGTCATTGCATCGAGGAGCCTGGAACGTGCCAAAGAGTTTGCCAACAGGCATGGTATTGCTAAGGCTTACGGCAGCTACGAGGAGCTGGCCAACGACCCGGACATTGGTGAGTAAAGAGCTGTCAGGCTGCACGGGCAGAGATAATGGCTTGTTGTGTTGCTGTTTGAAGCTGAGCCTGGAACATCTGTGTCCTCGCAGACATGGTGTACGTGGGAGTGCTGCACACAGAGCACTGGAGGGTGGGTCTGCTGTTCCTCAAGGCCGGGAAGAACGTGTTGTGTGAGAAACCTTTCGCCATGAACTCCAGGCAGGTGAAAGACCTCGTCGCCACAGCCAAGAAAAACAATGTCTTCCTCATGGAGGTAAGGATGACGGTATACAGCCTTGTAGACCTTTGACAGGGGCCATTGCAGGTGCAGGTTAAAAGCCAACACAACACAAACACAACACAAAACATTAGGATGTGTTTAGAGATAACGTTTCAAGTTTTACCTCATCATACAGACATCTTCGGATGTACAAAATCATTTTTAAAAGATAAAAACAACAAAAAAGATTGTTTATGTTGGCTTTAAATCCATGTTTTGGAACTAAGCTTGGTGCTATTTACTTTCCAACTAAAACTAGAGGAGAATGTGTAGCTTAGTTTAACATAAAGGCGGCACATTTGTCATCTGAGTGATGACAAAGCATAGTTGCTGCTGGTCCGGGTCATAACCCCTTAGTAAATGTGCAACTTGTTGTTTTAAACATTTTTTACGCAAGATTTAAGATGCTAATCAGACAGATTTAGAACTGCTGGTTTATGGATGTTGTCCCATGAGAATAAACAGGGCTAGCAATTATCTGGTTTTCTGATTCAATACCAAGCTAAGCTAACTAGCACGAATATTGACCGATGTGAGTGTAGTCCATTTTGTCATGTATCTCTGCAGGAAACCAAATAAGAGTTTTCCTATTGTGTATAACTTTGACTTAAACCCTTTGTAGCAGGTGGTTTGATGCAAGTAAGTCCACACATATTAACATTTAATTTTAAGTGGATATCTCATTGCATTTGAACTCAGCAGTGGCGTGATGGTGCAATGAGGGCAGATATTTTAAGCACAGGAGATTAATGTAGGAAGCAAAACTGAACGTCCTGGGAATATTTATGACTCATGGTGCAGTAAAACATCTTGTCATGTCATGTTTAACCGTCACATCTGCCACAGCAGTGCACAGGAGATGGAGGAAGTGGGGAGCTGTAGTAATAAACTGCTGCCTGGGTGAAGCTGCAGACTGAGCTGTTTACTGTTGTAGCGGTGCTAGGTTGTCTGCTCTGCCCCTCTCAGGCCATCTGGTCCCGCTGCTTCCCCCTGTACGCTGAGGTGCGCAGGCTGCTGGCGGAGGAGGCGGTCGGGGAGGTGAAGCTGGTGAAGGCCTACTTCGGCTCCCCACAGCTCCACATCCCCCGCTCGGTGGAGAAGGAGCTGGGAGGCGGCGCACTGCTGGACATCGGAGTGTACTGCCTGCAGTTTGTGCTGATGGTGTTCAACGGAGAGAGGCCGGAGTCCATCCAGGCCACAGGGGTGCTGCTCGACTCAGGTATGATTCAGAACACAGCAGTATAGTTGTATGCAGATTTGTATCATTACCCACACAGCATGAATCAGAGATTGCAAAGTGGTTATTGAAAGCATCAAAAATAAAGTCCAAAAGGAAGTAAGAACCCCTATTGGGAAGCAGAAGAAACTTACAGAAAATCTCTTTTTTTTATGAACTGTCCAAAAAGTAAACACCTCAGGCAAGAATTCTCCACACAGAAAATCCCAGACTTATCTTTAAAATGTCAGACTAATTCAAATCCTCCCCGGGGGAATACAGTAACACAGTCTTAGTGACAGGGGAATATGTAACTGCATACAGCAGCAAGATATCCTTCAATTTAAGTCCACACTATTCATGTAATGAGCAGTTTCTTATCTTTTACTTACCTTACCTAAGTTTCCGTTTTATACAGCTGTGACCTTTTCTTTTGAATCAGAAGGTGATGCCAGTAAAGCTGAATAGAAGTGAACTGATTTTACCCAGTTGTAGTTTGCTGAAGAGCCGTGTATTAAAATGACCTGAACTGAACTGAATGGAACTTACTCAATTGTAATATTCACACCATTTATTCAACCCATGTTTCAATGCTTTACTTTTCAAATGTTTTGCAGGAGTGGATGAGTCAGTGGTTGTTGTGATGAAGTTTTCCAGGAACAGGATGGCCTTCTGCACATTTTCAATTGCTGTCCGACTTCCCAACGATGCTGTCATCGCCGGCACTAAGGGCTCCATTAAAGTACGCTATGCTAGTCTTCCACAGGAACATTGTACTTAATCAAGAAATGATTGAGACATGCAAAAACTGAGTTGACTGCTAATTAGTTTCACGTTTAATTAGATATCCATACCAACTGCATTTGATGGTGCACGAGTTGATTGATTGGATTAACACAAAAATGCATTTCCTGTTCTCCCTTCAGGTTCTTGGCCCCATGCACTGCCCTACCACACTCGTAGTGAACGGCAAAGAGTTGGAGTACCCGCTGCCCGAACCTGGCCTCCCTCTGAATTTCGACAACAGCACCGGGCTTCGCTTTGAGGCAGAGGAAGTGAGGCAATGCCAGCTTAAAGGTACGTCATGACAAAAGGAAAGTGTATTTGTCTTCCAAGAGATGAAAGGTAGCTTGAGTTTGAAAGAAAGAAGCTGCAATTCAATGAAACAGAGGCTTACCTGGAGCTTCTTGTAGACACAAACACACTCATCAGATTGATTCCGAATCAATGCTGTTATCAGTCCTTGGATGTCCCCCGGGTTACATCACGCTCCTATTGGTTTGCCTCCTATTTACATTTACATAATCTTTACATCCTTGCTTTGGTGTTTTAATGTTGCATTGTGAGCGTTTGTATAATTTAACCGTGGTTATAAACTGTCAGATTGTCTTGTGAAACTCCTCTTTATCCGCAGGACTTAAGGAGAGCCCACGGATGCCTCTGGCAGACTCGGTCTTACTGACAGAGATCATGGATGAAATCAGGAAGCAGGTGGGAGTTGTCTTCAGTCAGGACAGCCAGTAACATCACTCTGAAGATGGGATGTTTCACCTGCCCTAAACCAACTCAGACGGAACAGAGTTAAATCTTTGGTATTAGAAGATCACTCATGGCACCGTGTGACAACTGTGACCTGGATAACAAACTGCTGCCACCAAATGAATATACAATCGGTATATTATTTAAAAAAATGTAAATCTTGGATGGCTTTATTAAGGTCTGTTTTCATCTAAATGCATCTTTTAGACACATTGGAGCTCCAAACATTGTAATTTCCCCCACGATTGATCATATTTGATACACAGTACACGACAAAATGTGACACTGTCAGTTTAAAAATGTCCTAAACCAGATAAATCACCATGTAAACAACCCTTGTCCTGTAATCAAGTTGTAGAGTCTTACCAAAACAAACCCATCTGTCAGTGCGGGCTGTGTGATTGATGAATCCAATAAAGGAATGATTGTGAAAGACTTGTTTCATTTCAAATATCATCCGCTGGAGAGAAGAGGAGACTTCGAGTGGCACTTTTAAATCAAAGTGTCACGTCTGACCCCTGCAGCCGTGTACAAATAGACTCATGTACTCCATACAAAAATAGGTTGCACTGTCTGCTTTTCAAGGTTAGGACGGAGGAAGGCCTTTATGAGTCAGCAAAGAGCATGGCTCATTTAATAATGGTTGTAACCTTTTGGGCTCAAATAGGACTCTGGAGGCTGTCTCTATCCATGCCCATGAATGCAAAATGGGAACATTCTCATGCACTGCCATTATTATGCATGTTGTAGTTGGTAATTGAATAATAATGAACATTTTGAAGGTAGTAATCAAGAAGTTAAAAGTGTGAGGTCATTATTAACAATTACATGCTCATTTATTTGTCTATTGTGTGCCGTTTTGTGCCGCAGCTTCAACATATTAAATGTTCTTATTTAATAAAGAGGTTAGATTAATTGACCATTCAGCCTCAAGCATTACATTAATAAACAGATGTGGACTAACAAACAATCCCTGTATTTTTCACCTCTAACCAGAACCAACAGGGCTGTTAAAATCATGTTGAGTCAAAATGAAATACAGAATAAGGTAACAGGCATATGTAGTCAAATAGTAGATAATACAAATATACCAAAAGTAATTGCAATGGTTAAAACTACAACTCTGTGTCACTAGCAGGGAAGAAAAGGAGATCAGATAGGATAAGAGCAAAATAAGACAACAGTTTTTTCTAGTGTTATGGTCACTCTGGTGGTCACGTTTTAGTACAAATCCTCATGTTATTTTTGTGCACAGTCACACAGTTACATATGATACTGCGGCTCCACCTTGTGGCAGAAGAGTGCCACTGTTTTATATAAAGTCAGATTTCCAACTCACTCTAATTGTTTCCTGTCCAACATGGCTACCAGGTGGGGAATCTGCTGCTCGGGGAAGATCAGTCATGACTTCACTGTGGCTCTGAAGAGCCTTCCTCCTGAAGACCACCAGGTAGTACCAGCAGCAGCAGAAGCGCACATTTCAATTTTTAGTTTGCAACACGTCTCGACTACAGTCTATACACAGAACCCAGCTTTTCGCTCCGTGCAGAGTGTGTGTATCCGCTGACAATTCACACACATTTCTTACAGTCTATGGTTAAAGTACATTCCTAATCTAGTGTTGATGATGTGCAACATGCAGCTTTAAAGAGTTTATTGACATTTCAAACTACAGTATGCTGCGGCGTCGCCTGGCCTGGAAGACCCGAACGTTTTTTCTGTAGCCCCGGACAATTCTCCCTCAACAATACTATAATACATTAACCGTGCTTTACCTAAACCTCATCATGACACTAGAGAGGACGGCAGGATTGTAATTTCCCGTGTTCACTGTTCACGTGAATCACGTGTTCAGAGCATAGACTGTATAAAGGTTCAGAGGCAACCACCGGTGCCAGCAGGGACCGTGTTGTTAGCATCTGGTTAGCTAGTTGCACTAACGGACATAAGGACCTGTTTGTTCCACAACAAGCTGGAGGAGAGTCCTCTCCTCTCAGAGAGGCTCCTAAACAAGGACTGTGTTTAGATAGTTAACTTTAGTCTAAGTTATCTCAGTGGGTCTCAAACGGTTTGGTCACTCACGAATTATGTAAAAGATTATTTCCGAGGCACACCTTCATACGATCATTATAATTATTAAAAAAATAAGAGAATAAATGAAAAACAGGTATGAAATACTATATGACAGTAAAACAAGAATACAGTTTAAAAGGAGAGTGATTTGTAAAATAAAGAAAAAGAACATCTGTTTACAGTTCTGTTTCATATGGGTGTTGAGAGATGTATCTATAGATCTCTTCATTTTGCTCTCAAAGTGCACCAGATTGATGCTTTTAACTCCAATATTAAAAAAAAATCTTCAGGCCCTCCCATTTGTCATTCATGCCCTACCCCAATAAACACGTTTTCTATTATTTATAAAAATTAAAAAGAAATTATTTCAATTGTTTTAATTATAAATAAACTGTGAACTTTAATGCCACGATGTATGTGATGTCAGATAGTAATATAAGAGTAATACATGAAAAACAGGTATGAAATACTATATGACAGTAAAGTGAATAGTAAAATATCCATAAAGAAATACCTTCTATTTCTGGGGGCTTTTTTGGGTGGGGGTTTCGTAACAGGATTACCTTGTTGTGGTGAATAATATTATAAACTGGATTTACAGGTTGTAGCTGTGGTAGCTCGAGAATTAGAGGATGCACAGGAGTTTGCCGCAAAGCACAGCATCTCCCGAGTTTACGGCAGCTATGAGTTGATGGCCAGAGATCCAGACATAGGTTGGTTTCTTTCAGACCTTGGTCACATCAGATTGTTTGATGGCGCTTTTACTACTCTTGTATTCAGTTTGAACCACAACTGTCTTGATTTCCTGTGTTTTTTTTCTGTAATATATATTTTGACATTGAAAAACATCACTGCATGATCTCTGGTTTGTGTCTTTTTGTGAATGTAGATGTTGTGTACATTGGAGTTATCCACCCCTACCATCTGAGCACTTGCCTGATCTTCACAAATGCCAAGAAGAACGTGCTGTGTGAGAAGCCGCTGGCCATGAACACCAAGAAGATGAAGGACATCCTGTCCTCTGCCAAGAGGAATGATGTCTCTCTCATGGAGGTAAGGATGGAGTCAGTCCAAACAAATGAATGTACCGGTATATACAATTTGCAATAGCTTTAGTCTGTCTCCTACGATGGCCGTCGGGTGCAAACGCGGAACAATGGCCAAAAACGCATACATAAGCAGGAAGCACCAGCGAATAAGGAAATGAAAAACAAACAAACCCTGAAAACAAACAGAACAGAAAAACGCTGCAAATACAAAAACCAAATGCAAAGTCAAAAACACATAGGCCGTGTCTCAAAAGAAGGGTGTCCCAATTTTAAAAAAAGACAAGAGTCCTCCGAATACGGCCCACAAATGCGGCCTACTTTTCCCCAATTTGAAGGATACATCTGATGTACACTCCGCGGCCTACCTTATCCCAGGTTGCAATGTGACTTGTGATGGAGTTACGTTTTTTCAGAAAATGGCGTCAACCGTCCCGACCGAGGAAGTAGCGAGTGATTTCGTTTTTAAATGTGAGTAAAGTGTTTCTTCCCACTTAAATACTTAACGACACAAAAATGAATCCCAAAGGGTTAGCTTTTCATCTGATTACAATTGGTTTTGTTTTAGGGAGCAAAAAACAGACGGAGCTTTTTATAAAGCTGAGGGGGGGAAATGACACCCTCTTCACGGGGGCCAAACATTCGGCCAGCGTTGGATGGAGGTAAGGCACAATATACCAATTGTATCATTCTTACTCTTATCAATCATCCCCCATTTTATAAACCCCTCCCAAGAAACAACAATTAAATGCAGCAATACCCAATGTTCTTCATTGTATTTTTCTGTAGTGAAGTCTCAGCATTTTGAGCATTAAGTAAATGTTTTATTAATTATTTGTGTGTGTCTTGGGGTGTCAGTTTTTCCAAATTTAGCATTTTTGAGTTATTGATAACAGTTAATTTCTTCTATTATTTCTGTGAGTAGGAAGAAATGGGCCTGCAGGGGAAGGTGACTCCCCTGCAAGCGAAGGAAAAGTGGGACAACGTTAAGAAGTATAAAGTATGTGTGAAAGTGAATTAATAAACACATTTGTTTAGTTTAGCTGCTGCTGTTATTTTACTGCCATGATTGTTTTACTCTGCCTTAGGATTGCAAGTACCCAGGGTCAGGAGAAGGATTCAGTTGGAAACCCACCGCTGCATCTTGGCCGTGGTTTGTCCAAATGGATGAGGTATTAGGACAGAGGCCCTCCATCAGACCTCCTGTCCTAATTTCCTCCTTCCCAGAGGACACACCACAGCCAAGTGCAGCAGTGGCTGACCAGGAAGTGGAGGCGCAGGAGGCGGATGCAGATAGCCAGCCAGGGCCATCACAGGGGACAAAGAGGAAAGGGAGAGATGAAGTAGTGGATCTCATAAAAGAGTATATGAGGTACCAGAGATAGGCAGAGGAGAGGAGAGCCCAAGAGAATAGGGAGAGCATGGACCGACTGTTTTCCGTACTGAAGAAAATTGTGGACGAATAAATGTTGTAATCAACTGAAAAAAATGATTTCTATTTTTTATTAACGACATAAACATCACAAACACAACAGCATAAAACACTACAATACAAACACAACAGCATAAACACAACCGCATAAAACACAACAGTTTAACTATATACAGTTGATGCCTAAATTATTAGCCCCCCACGAGTTATGGAATTTTCCTAAAAGTCTTCCCAATGTTTCCAGTATTGATAAAACTTGATATAATCAAACATTCACCAGTGCTAATTAGTAGCTTTTGGTACATTTTGGAACATAAAATAAGTTTTTAGGCTTGCTTTATATCAAATATAGTGAAAAATGGGTTGGTAAAAAATATTACCCCCCCATGTGAATTTTTGCTTTCAAAACACACCTAATCAATCAGCTTTCAACCACACCTAATCAACCAATCAGCTTGCAAAACACACCTGAGCATTCAATCAGCATAAAAGGACTCCAAGAAACAGGCACTCTGATACCTTTATTGAGAGGGACTATACTACTACTACTACTACTACTACTCACCATGCCAAAGTAAAAGAAAATCAGTCTTGAGCTCAGAAAGAAGATAGTGGAGGCTCATGATAAGGGGGAAGGCTATACTGCTATTTCCAAGCGCTTCACAGTGTCTAGAACTGCTGTACGTTGCATCATTGCGAAGTACAAGGAGACACATTCTGTAAGAAACAAACCTGGGCGTGGTCGAAAGCACAAGATTTCAAGAACTCTGGAGAGAAAAATAGTCAGAGATGTCAGCAAGAATCCCCGGACATCTGCCAAGATGATTGTTGCTGACCTGGCCTCTTCTGGAGTTGATGTTTCAAGGAACACAGTTGTGAGGGCTCTTCATCGTGGTGGGCTACAGGGCCATCGTCCCAGAAGAACCCCTTTACTCAAAGAGTGGCACATCAGAGCCAGACTGAGGTTTGCCCGTGAACATTTGAAAGGTAAAGATGAGTTTTGGAAGTCTGTGCTTTGGTCTGATGAGACTAAACTGGAACTGTTTGGGCACATGGATGTTGCTTATGTTTGGCGAAGAAAGGGAGAGGCCTTCAACCCTAAGAACACATCATGCTGTGGGGCTGTTTTGCAGCCTCAGGCACAGGGAGCCTTGTTCGGGTGCAAGGCATCATGACAAATTAAAATTATGTTGACATTTTGAGGGATAATATGAAAGAATCTGCTCTTAGTCTTCGCGTAGGTCGTCGCTGGGTCTTCCAACAAGACAATGACCCAAAGCACACATCAAACTTGGTCCAACAGTTCCTAAAGGACACAAAAACCAAGGTGCTGGAGTGGCCCGCACATAGCCCAGATCTTAATCCTATTGAGAATCTGGCGGGTGCTCAAAGTGAATGTCCATGCTCGGAAACCACGCAATTCGGGCCAGCTGGAGCAATTTGCAATGGAAGAATGGGCCAAAATCCCTCAAGAAACCCGTGCCAACCTAGTAAAGAACTACTCTAAGAGATTGTTGTCAGTTGTGGCTCAGAAAGGGTACACTATTGACTATTAATGGCCTGGGAGCTAATATTTTTGAACAACCCATTCTTCACTTTATTTTAGTGGTGCACGATAATTATCGGTCCGATATTAGGAATTATGACGTCATCCCGATGAACCCGATAAAAGTATTAATAGCCCCGATAATATACAATATATTTTTGGGGTAAAAAAAAAAGAAAAAAATACTGCGGTGTGGGTGGATTGGGATGAGGGGCGCTTGTTTTTCACTCGGCTCCTCCCGTTTTGCCAGTACTGTGGTATTAGTGGTTTAGGAAGAGGGGAGTTTTTCACAAATCCAGCGCTCCCTAACTCATGCCTGGCTGTGACGTAAATGGCGTGCGGCCGTGAAGCCAGGACAGTAAACAAACATGTCGTCGGTAGTATGGGACTATTTCAAAGTTTCAGAGTTAGATAGTTCGCTTGCTATTTGTATTAACAAATGCAATGCAGAAGTTCCACGAGGAGGGAAAAAGACAACGAGCTATAATACTTCCAACCTGATTAGTCACCTGAAACATCGCCATCGCTACGATGGTGTGTTAAAAGCGTACGAAGACGCCTGCGCTGCTAAACTAGCGGCGAATCCAAAGCCAGCTGCAAAGGCACCGGGGCTTTTACCTATCGACGAGGCTTTTGAAAAAGGCAAGAAGTTTGCCAGAGACGACCCCAGGGCTAAAACGATCTCTAACTTCATAATAGAAATGATGGCATTCATTGTTCAGGGAAACACATTGTCATTGACTGATTGACTCAATTATATTTATTTAGGAAAATAAATATGGTCACTTTGAAGAGTCAAATCTGTTCTTGGCTTTGTTTTGTTCATAGTAGTAATGCTCATGTCATTTGCTCACTACTAGTATTTTTTTTTACCGCCAGGTGTGCAAAAACTTGAAAAATTTAATATATATATATTATATTATTATCGGTTATCGGTATCGGTCTTGAGAAGCAGGGAGTTATCGGCATCGGTTTCAAAAAACCAATATCGTGCATCCCTACTTTGATATAAAGCAAGCCTAAAAACGTATTTTATGTTCCAAAATGTACCAAAAGCTACTAAGTAGCACTGGTGAATGTTTGATTATATCAAGTTTTATTAATGCTGGAAACATTGGGAAGAATTTTTGTAAAACGTTCCATAACTCCTGGGGGGCTAATAATTTAGGCTTCAACAGTACAATCAGGCTGAGCAGGGAGTCCCAGGTGCTGCTGCTGGACCTGGATGGGCCGCCACTTAGGACCCTGGTGCCCTCTGATGGTGGGGCACCCTCTTGGGAGGTCTCCAGAGCTACTTCTCTCCACTGTCCACCGAATTGTCCATTGCGTGGGTTTGCAGGGCGGACGCAATCGATGGCTGCCATGTCACTAAGATGTTTTCAGAAACCGAGAATAACAAAAGGTGAATAAAGACACATTTGCTAAATGATTTTCATCATAACAAATGTCTCTGCTCTACAATTGTTTTACATACCTTATATACAGTGGGGGAAAAAAAGTATTTAGTCAGCGACCAATTGTGCAAGTTCTCGACTTAAAAAGATGAGAGAGGCCTGTAATTTTCATCCTAGGTATACCTCAACTATGAGAGACAAAATGAGAAAAAAAAAATCCAGAAAATCACATTGTCTGATTTTTAAATAATTACTTTGCAAATTATGGTGGAAAATAAGTATTTGGTCACCTACAAACAAACAAGATTTCTGACTGACACAGACCTGTTACTACTTCTTTAAGAGCCTCCTCTGTCCTCCACTTGTTAACTGTATTAATGGCACCTGTTTGAACTCGTTAGCAGTATAAAAGACACCTGTCCACAACCTCAAACAGTCACACTCCAAACTCCACTATGGCCAAGACCAAAGAGCTGTCAAAGGACACCAGAAACACAATTGTAGACCTGCACCAGGCTGGGAAGACTGAATCTGCAATAGGTAAGCAGCTTGGTGTGAAGAAATCAACTGTGGGAGCAATTATTAGAAAATGGAAGACATACAAGACCACTGATAATCTCCCTCGATCTGGGGCTCCACGCAAGATCTCACCCCGTGGGGTCAAAATGAGAAACAAGAACGGTGAGCAATAATCCCAGAACCACACGGGGGGACCTAGTCAATGACCTGCAGAGAGCTGGGACCAAAGTAACAAAGGCTACCATCAATAACACACTACGCCGCCAGGGACTCAAATCCTGCAGTGCCAGACGTGTCTCCCTGCTTAAGCCAGTACATGTCCAGGCCCGTCTGAAGTTTGCTAGAGAGCATTTAGATGATCCAGAAGAGGATTGGGAGAATGTCATATGGTCAGATGAAACCAAAATAGAACTTTTTGGTAAAAACTCAACTAGACGTGTTTGGAGGAGAAAGAATGCTGAGTTGCTTCCAAAGAACACCATACCTACTGTGAAACATGGGGGTGGAAACATCATGCTTTGGGGCTGTTTTTCTGCAAAGGGACCAGGACGACTGATCCGTGTAAAGGAAAGAATGAATGGGGCCATGTATCGTGAGATTTTGAGTGACAACCTCCTTCCATCAGCAAGGGCATTGAAGATGAAACGTGGCTGGGTCTTTCAGCATGACAATGATCCCAAACACACCGCCCGGGCAACAAAGGAGTGGCTTCGTAAGAAGCATTTCAAGGTCCTGGAGTGGCCTAGCCAGTCTCCAGATCTCAACCCCATAGAAAATCTTTGGAGGGAGTTGAAAGTCCGTGTTGCCCAGCAACAGCCCCAAAACATCAGTGCTCTAGAGGAGATCTGCATGGAGGAATGGGCCAAAATACCAGCAACAGTGTGTGAAAACCTTGTGAAGACTGACAGAAAACGTTTGACCTCTGTCATTGCCAACAAAGGGTATATAACAAAGTATTGAGATGAACTTTTGTTATTGACCAAATACTTATTTTCCACCATAATTTGCAAATAAATTCTTTAAAAATCAGACAATGTGATTTTCTGGATTTTTCCTTTTCTCATTTTGTCTCTCATAGTTGAGGTATACCTAGGAGGAAAATGACAGGCCTCTCTCATCTTTTTAAGTGGGAGAACTTGCACAATCGGTGGATGACTAAATACTTTTTTGCCCCACTGTATATTGGTGGTCCATGGGAACCTCCTCCAGGGCAGACACCTCTGCACACAGTTGGTCCCGCCAAGGGGCACCACTGACTGCCTCCAACACATCCTCCCCCTCATCCTCCGCCACGTCCTCAACAATATCTGCATCGGGGGCCATGATGTCACCGGCTCCGATGCAGATATTGTGTATTACAGCACATGCTGTAATGACCTGAAATAGCAAAAGTGGCAATATGTTATAACCCCGGAAAATAAGTCATGTTAGGTCATTCAACTGTTTTTCTGTATTATACAAAATCCTGTTGAGTGAGTACTTACTTGAGGAATGAAGGTGTGGTGCACCTCCAGCGCTTTCAGGAAGATGCTGCGAAAGCGGGTCTTCATCATGCCGAAGGCACGCTCGATGATAAAGCGTGTCCGGGAGTGATGGCTGTTAAAGCGCTGGGGTCTCACACCTTGCAGCTGCTGTCTGTAAGGAGTTATGAGGGGGAGTGGATGTTGGAGGCAGAGGTACCCCCTGTCTGCGAGGATGTACTGCCCTGGAGGAGGGTAGAGTGCCTGCCGGTACAGTGGACTATGGCAGAGCATTCTGCAGTCATGGAACGACCCAGGCCAGCCCACGTACGTGTCAATGAAGCGGCCCTGATGGTCACAAACTGCCTGCAGAATTATTGAAGGAAAAAGCTTCCTATTTCTATAACAGTGACAATTAAGGCCTCCAGCAGCTTTTCTGAAGGCTCTGTGTCTGGTCAGCCCTGCGAACCCACGCGACACAGCCTTCAGGTCCTCTGCTGTCCTGGGCAGGTAGATAACCTGGTGGCGAATGTCCACCACCTCCTCAGTGACCCTGTGGACAATCCGGTGAACAGTGGATCGAGGCATCCCAAACGCTCTGCAGACCACCCTGTAGGATGTCCCACATGCCAGCCAGAAGAGGAACACCAGGGTCTCGATGGTGGCACCCCATCCATGTCTCCGTTCCTGACCCAGGAGGTCCAGCAGCGCGTTCAGGGACTCCCTGCTCAGCCGAAAATCTGTCCGTGTGCCCTGGTCATTAAAGAACCTGTCCAGGACAGGGACGGTCAGATTTATCCCGCAGTACAGGGGTCTTGGCTATAAGAAAAGGTGGAGGAAAAAGGGCAATAAAGAATTTTGTGTAAATTGCTTATTAGTCAGTGTATATAATATATGTTTTATCTAAAATAATGCATATTATTTGTATAGAGTTTTAACATACTCAACAGTTTAAAGAGTCAAAATTCACAAGACATAATTAAAGCAACCCACTTTAAATAAATAAAACACAACTTTATTGACAATAAAGCAGTTATGAAGAGTGGAGTTTTGATATGTGATTTGAACATGGTGAGATGGGAGCAATCGTGTATTTTGGTGGGTTAGTTCCACATTATATATAATATATTAGATACATAGCTGAGGTTATTCCACATTATGAATCTTATTAATGGCATTTTAAACATGTATATATTGTCAAAATTAAATGGGATTAGCCATAGGAACTACAGTTAGCATACTTGACTATAGTTTTCTGAAGCCAATATTAACAATAAACTAAGTACAGGGCTTAAAGAGCATCTTGCAGGGTTTTTTTTTCTTTCTACATTTATGCTTAAACTTGCTTGAAAATTACAATTAAAAAAAGTGAATGCAGGATTTGATATGTTTTACGAGACATAAGGGCAGGAATTCAGAGGGAAAGGAGCAATTTTGAGCTCTGCTCTTAAAAACGGCTTTTTTTTTAAGGTCATACGTCAAACGCGTCATATTACATCACAAAGGGTAAACATCTCCGCTCTCTGACCGCGGGTATAGTTAGTAGTTGCGTTGAGTTGAGCGGTTGTGTTTTAGTGAGCTGGTATTTTTCGGTAGTTTTACATTGTACTTCACCATTTGTAATCATGGTGCAGTATTGTGTTTGTGCAGGTTGCACCAATACCAGCCTGTCAGGACATCGAGTCCACAGTTCCCTCACGGGAAAAGGACCGGAGCTAGCGTTCGTTCCTGGGTGCGTTGTGCATCCACCTCCCTGCAGCACATACTCTCCACAGCTTTATCAGGAAACCGTATTACATCTCTCCCCTCCCACTTCGCTGCTCTCTCTCTCTCTCCCCTCCGGTACACGGCACCGTAAGACGTAGTGTGGAGTTCCATTAGGTAACGCTGTGGTGGCTGTACTGCTCCAGCCGTCTCCTTTTGTGTTTGTTTGTTTCCCCCTGTCTGTGTTGTTTGTGTGTGTGTGGTGGCTGTCACTCCTGGCTCCCGGCTCAACCTCCACTCACCTGCTGCAATCTGCTGTGCACCCTCCCCGACTACACACCTGCTTTCCCTCAAGCCATTTACAACGGCATATCAACGGAGGCTCCACAACCTTTCTCCGCCAGATCGTCAAGTATCAGCCGTATCTCGCGTCTCTCCTCCGGTACACAGCACCGTAGTGTGGAGTTGCACTAGGTAACGCGAGATACGGCTGATACTTGCGCATTAGTTTCTGTTATGGACATAGCCGTGGGAACATATTTCAAATGGGGGGTGCTGTGGGGATGACACCAGGGCCGGTTTTCACCAATTTGCTGCCCTAGGCAAGATTTTAGCTGGCAATGAAAAACCTCTACAAAAGACCAATACACTACAAACAGAGAAACGTATTGATATGGTGGACAGCTTATATAAAAAGGCTTCAAATGTATTTAGTATTGCCTGAACATGTTTTAATTGGGGGGTGGACTTCACATCCTCTAGGGGGGTCCGGGGGTGATTTTTTTTAACATTTTAAAGTAAAATGCTTCAATCTGGTGCCCTTTGAGCGCCCAAACTAGAGACTGATCTAGGGAATACAACTCTAAAACACCCATATGAAAAAGATTGGTTTGCATTTTAATAATCAAATAAGTATGTGAACATATCCAATAACCCATAGCCAGTAAAAAATAAATGTAGGCTAACTTGTTTTATTTTTGTGGTTCATTTATATCTTATTTTATCAGTTAACATTAATTTATTTATGCATATTGTTAAATATCTCCAGTTTTAAACAGTATTTTTGGTTTACTGTCCTACAGTACATTGGAATGATTTCAAACCTGTTTTTATTTATCCTAATAATTATAAAGGAGTGCCTTGGAAATATTTGTTTACATAAATTGTGATCAAAACGTTTGAGACCGACTGAGATAACTTAGACTAAAGTGAACTATCTAAACACTCAGAGTCCTTTACCTCACTGAGCCTCTCAGTCTGACAGGAGAGCTCTCCCTCCACATTATTGTAGAAACAGCTTCTTATATCTGTTAGCGCAGCAGAAGCTAACAACATTCCCCGCCGGTACCGGTGCACCCCCTCTCTCTCTCTATCTCTCTCTCACGCTGGCTGTGAGCTGCGGGCGCCTGATAAGCCAACATCCCCCACTTTCATCACTTACAGCGGCCATCGTACAGGGCAAATGGAAAATGTAACCGGGGTGAAAACGTTGTTATCTTTACTTAATTATGAATGTTGTTACATCAAGGCTGAAAATTCTTTTTTTTTTGATTATATTTGTATTTAATCTTGTGGAAGTGCAGTTCCCCTGTCCTCCACCATGGGGTGCTGCAGCACCCTCAGCACCCCTACTTCCCACGGCCCTGGTTATGGATCAGTATCAACAGTCCTGCCAGTAACGTTACTATATTATCAATGCTACTTTAGTTATAGCCTGATATATGATAGCTAACTTCACAATGTTGTGATGTGACGTTAGCTAACATTCTGTAGCTAACGCCGGTCACTCACCAAGATAGCTGCCCAGTTCTCCACTGGTTCTCCTCACACCACAGCTCAATTTCTCTCCGATGGCCGTTATTTCTTCTAATCCTTGGCTGCTCCTGGTCTCTTGGACGCCTAGCAGGCTCATAATTATAAGGTTGTGGTCCGTCATATGCATTCGAATATTCATGTTCAACTTCTTCTGTGTCTTCTGTTTCGAAACTAGCATTGGGATCCATGTTTATTAATACGTTACACCGGCCGCTCTCCCCCTTGTGTCCCCCATGTTACGTCACACGCGAGAGGTCACGTGCCGAGGCTTTTTTATACGGAAGTGAACATTTCTTACAAAAACTACGCCAGATGTCACTGTAGTGTATATTTCTGTATATTTTTTTTAAAATCTGGTGTATTCATAATTTTCCTACACATTTATTCACAGGTGTCTTTAACCTGGAAGTTGCTATTTAAGCTATATTTTTCTTACTTGGAAATGGTCTTCTCTAAGCCTGAAGTACAGGACTCGCCTGTACTTAGTTCTTGGAACCACATGTTCGATGAACATCATTAAAAGCGTGATAATTAAAAGTGACTTTGGTGGCAAGTTCGTTCTCCATTTTTGTGAATTCTTTCTTCAAAATAATTCTGTCTTCAAAAGAACTGGTTGCTAGGCAACAGGGGCGGCAACACGTAGGGGCGGGCACTGCTGGTGACGTAAAGGTGCTGTCTCATTTCGCAGGCCGCTCGCTCCAGCCTACACGGTCTACGTCGGCCGCATGCTGCATCAGCCGCATAGGCTGCGTAGGCTCCGAAGGGTGCAGCCCCTGAATTGAGACACGGCCATTGCTACAAACCCACAAAAAAAACATACCGGAAATGCTCCAGGTCTCGAGGGGACGCGTTACGTGGAACAGATCGATGTCTGACCAGACATAAACAGATAAAACGAGTGATGGAAATTGAAGCCGGAGGAAAGAAAGTTGATTTAACCATCCTGTTGTCTTCGGGTCAAATCTGACCGATTTACTACTTTCATCAATCATAACTTTTTTGTTTTAGATTCGATTGCATTAAGGCTTTGTGATATCCTTCACAGTAGACATTTGAACTTATAAAATTGCTGATCACCACTGTCATTTAATTTTGGATGATTTAGTCAACTTTGTACCACCCATGGTGCTCCCGGTCAAAAATGACCGCCATAAAGAAAAGGAATTAGTAACCATTCAGATCAGATAAAACACACACACAAACACACACCCACACACACACACATACTCTAGATGTGTCCCCCCCGCCCCCCCCCCCCACCCCCCCCCCTTATGTGCCCAATACCCCCATGTGACTCACACCTGGCACACAATAACATGCACAGAACAATTTGACACTTTTCCCGCTCTTATGTGCCCATCCCCCCACATGGATCACACCAGGCACACGCACTACATGTCCAGTGTCTGTTCTTTGTATATTTACTGCAGTTTTTCATGTATACCAGTAGTCTGATACAATATGTACAGTTTGAAAGTGTGTTAAATGAAATTTGGTGCTGATTAATGTTTTTTGTGTTAATGTTATAGCAGTTAAAACAGGACCGGTCAAATTTGACGGAGAACACCAAAGTTAGGGGGGGGAAACGAAAACAATAGGAGAGTTAAGTGGACAAAGTCGTGAATTTATAAGAAGGCACGTTTTGTTTTGTTTTTATACATAGAGCGTCATATTCACGTAGCTAGCGTTAGCGTGTTTGATAAAAGAGCTTGCAAGAGTAAGCATTTTGCACCTAAATGTAACTCTTGACATAAAATAGATATAGTACAGAAGGTGCAGAGAAGAGAAGTGAAAAGGAGGGAAGAGCATATAGCACTAGTTAAACACCACTTACATAATAATAATACTACATTTGATTTCTAAGTGCTTTTTCAGGTGCTCAATGACACTTTAGAGTGGTGATAAAAAGGAAATAAAATATAATGTTGAATTAAAATATTAAAACAGCAACACAACATTATTCACAAATTAAAAGCCAGTCTGAAGAGGTTTGTTTTGGTCAGTGTTTTGAAGGTGGAGGGGTCGGTGCAGTCTCTGATGTTTAATGGAAGTGTGTTCCAGAGGGAGGGGGCAGCGATGGAGAAAGCTCTGTCCCCCCAGGTTCGGTGCTTGGTTTGTGTGGGGATAGACAGGAGGTTGGCTTCTGAGTTAATTAAAAGACCCTTCTTTAATACTATTATAATATTTAGGTAGCCACTCTTTTTGACTTAACCTAGCTGTCCTACATTTTATTCCTCCACAGATGTACTGTCCATTCTGTGGGTCCAGCGTGACAGCTCCCCATGGCTTTTGTGGTGTCTGTGGTGGAGACATCACGTTTCTAAAGGATGTGGCTGACAAAGTCCCTGAGGAGATGCCCACCACTAGTGCACAGCCTAGCACCAGTGCAGGTAAATAGGTTTTATTACAGAAAAATAAGTATTTATAGAAAACTTGGTTTAAAAGTTTGAATTCTGTTATTATACAAATACATCTCTAAACTATGTGGCTTACCTACTGTTGAATGTGCTCTAAGATGTTCCACTGAAGGGATTGAGGATGAGACTCCTATTGAACATAATGATGAGTATTTAATGTTTTATTCCTGTGTTTTTTTTGTAGCAGGAAGCTCAGCTGTAGTATACTTATCTAGGGAAAAGAAACAGAAAATAGTGAAGGTATGCAACGTTTTCTATTATGAATACATCTGTAATTCACATCTTGTCACCACACTCTCATATAATGTCCGAAGACTTTAGCTTATTCATTTATTTTTTTTAATTATTCATTTTCTTTGTTATTGTCTTTTTGCAGATTTCTGTTGGAGTAATGAGGATGATAGATGGCTTCCTTAGACCTGTGAGAGGGACGTTACTTCCCCTTGATGTTGAACCTCAATGGTCATGTCAAGAACTGTTGGCTGCTGCCATAAAAAAGCAGAAAGCTTTTAAACAGGTCGTGGAAGATGGTGCCCATGTTTTGTTATACCCTGATGCGAGGGAGATTACAAATATACCCGGAACGGACATCCCTTTCACAGTGGAGATGTACAAAAAGACCAGTGGAAAGCCCTACCAACGGATTAAGTTGTACATCAGTACTGATGTAGACTTTGAAAACAGTTGTAAGTGCTTCTGACATATATTCCCCCTTGTTTAAAGCACTTAACTGTATAATAATTCAAATGTAAACATAACAGTTGGTCCGTCTATATTTCTTAACACAATTAATTCAACCCATCATTCCTTTCTCCTCGAGGTTGAACTTAAATTTCACAAAAATGTTGTTTCGATTTAATCCTTTCTGATTGATGTCAATGCAATAATTCACGATTCAAACCAACATTTGATGATAGGTACAGACGGAGGGAAACAATTATTTTTATAATATTGATCATAACACTTTTAATTTCTTAGGTTACACTGAAACAAGTTCAAGTGAAGAGGACGGTGTGGTCCGTGTAAATGTGCCGTTCCAAATGTTCCGATAGAGAGCACTCCAAGAATGGACGACAGTTTGCCAGGGTAAAATAAAACTTTGTCAACATATTATTTAGTGCCACAAGAAGCACAATGTTTTAACAGTAGTTTGAATATATTTTGTGTTTACCTTTACCAGACCTCTCAGGCACCCTACACCAGCGTCTGATATCAATCTTGATATTTAAAAAAACAAAGCGTAATACTACTTTTTCTTCACAGAAAAACAAACAGGACTCCTCCTCAGAGACATCCTGATGTTCTTAACAGGATTAAACACCCTGCCACCGTCTCAAATTCAGCCGAGACCCCAATTGATTTTTCAGCGGACATCTCGCTTTCCAATCGGCAGAACCTGCTCAAACACAATTGAAATACCGATGTCAAGCACCTACGAACAGTTTGAAAGCAACATGGACTTTGGAATCCAAAATTCGCCTGGTTTTGGACTTTATTGAAAGCTGGGCTTACAATTGACAAATTAGCCATGTTCTTCATGTTTATATGGTTCGCAACACAGGACTCCCAGGTCAAGGGTTGCATTAGACCACTCTTTCTTTGAAATTGTTCCTGGAAGTGGTCGTCTCCACATGGACTGTTGGTCGAGTCCAGAACAAACTGGCCCAAGTCGTCTTGTGGGACTGGGAACACACGGTCAGTTCCACCGTACCTGGATGTGAAATATGCACACAAACAGTTTATTATTCACATGTACAAAATTGTTCTTAAAATGTTGTTTTTTTGTTAAACTTGTTTGAAAATTAAAAAAGTTACTGTCACATAAAAGTAGACATTATTTGAGTAATAACTGACATGAGGTGAACAGATTATGACACAATCTTAATTTATAGAGAAAAATGTACTTTGGGGCAACTGATTCTTTCTTTGAATTTTAGGCAGTTACTAAAAGATTTTAGTTTTGATAGAAACAAACCTGTGTGGCAGGTTAGACATGACATCTGGTTTCCCAGATGAACAGCGAGAGGTCTGTTAATATGCGTGTTCCACTTTTCCCTGCATTCGTCAAGGTCCCTCTGTAGCACACCCCTGAAGACAAACCACACTAGGCATGTCTGCGCATGACCAGGGCCGGCCCTTGGCACTGGCGAACTAGGCGGTTGCCTAGGGCGCCAGATCTGGAAGTTTTCTGCCTAATTTTCTCTTGATGTAATACATTTACATTAATAATTGAATAAAGTAAACACCCTTTTACCCCGGGCCGGCAACATTTTGCATTTGCCCTGTACGATTGGCGCTGTAAGTGATGAAAGTGGGGGATGTTGACTTCTCAGGCGCCTGCAGCTCGCAGCCAAAGTGTGAGCGAGCAAGAGAGAGAGAGAGAGAGGGCGCACATCGGTACCGCGGATTGTTGTTGGATTGAGGCTGATAACTACAGCTCAGTGAGGTAAAGTACTCTTTAGTGTTTAGATAGTTCACTTTAGTCTAAGTTATCTCGGTGGGTCTCAAACGGTTTAGTCACAATTTATGTAAACATATTTCCAAGGCACACCTTTATAAATATTAGGATAAATAAAAACAGGTTTGAAATCATTCCAATGTATACTATAGGACAGTAAACCAAAAATATCGTTTAAAACTCGAGATATTAAAAAATTGCATGTATAAATAAATGTTAACTTGGTCAAATAAGATATGAATGAACAACAAAAATAAAATACGTTAGATTTATTTGTTATTGGCTATAGTGGGTTATTGGTTATGTTCACATACTTATTTGGTTATTAAAATGTAAACCGATCTTTTTCATATGGGTGTTTTAGAGTTGTACCCTCTAGATCTAGTCTAGTAATTCTGCTCAAAGTTCACCAGATTGAAGCATTTTACTTTAAAATGTTAAAACTATAGGTTACTTACGTAACCCCAGTTCTCAGAGTAACATGAAGTGAGATGTCTCACTATGGATGCGCCTCATCGCGGAGCAAACAGAAGCATTAATCTCATTACGCCAATCCTGATTGGCTGGTGATCTTGACGTCAGCGTCAGGGAATCCACCCCCTATAAGTAGCTTGCGCTACGCCGCATGCGTCATTCAAAATAAGCACCTCTTCTCGCTTCACCATAGCAAGGAGGGCCGTCTGGTGAGACATCTCACTTCATGTTACTCTGAGAACTGGGGTTACGTAAGTAACCTATAGTTCTCATTCATAACACTCCGTTCGATGTCTCACTATGGGATATTGTAGCTCCCGAATTGCCAGACGAGCTTATCTCAAAAGTCACCAAGACCAACCAGAACTTAACAGTTAGAGCTCTAACTCAGCAGGGGGCCCAGCACTGCATGGGCCACACTGGGAGCAAAGACGTCTAATCTGTAAAAGCGGACAAAAGTGAGCGGCGAGGACCAGCTCGCTGCTGCACAAATGTCTTGGATGGAAACACCCCTGAACAAAGCCCAGGATGTAGCCAGACCACGAGTCGAATGAGCACGCAAACCCGAAGGTGCCTGCAGACCCTGACTCGTGTAAGCCAAAGCAATTGCCTCCACAATCCAGTGAGAGAGCCGTTGCTTAGTAACAGGCTTGCCCTTCTGAGGGTTAGCCCAGGACACAAAGAGTTGGTCATTATGACGAAACTCTTTTGATCTGTCCATATAAGTGCGTAAAGCACGGACTGGACATAGCAAATTCGGCTGCTGTTCCCCGGAGGGACACAGCGGCGGAGGAAATACCTCAATGTCAAAGGGGGTACATGAACCAACCACCTTAGGTATAAAGGCAGTGTTGGGCTTCAGCAACACTCTCGTTAACCCTCGGGCGAACTGAGTGCATGAAGGATGTACAGATAGCGCATGAATGTCACTGACTCGCTTGGCGGATGCCAGGGTCAGTAACAGCACTGTCTTGAGTGACAGGTGCTTCATGTCAGCTTCTTCCAGGGGTTCAAATGGGGCTCGAGTGAGCCCATCTAAAACCACTGTCAAGTCCCATAAGGGCACCAGTGACCTGGAAACAGGAAGGAGCCTGCGAGCTCCCTTCATAAAACGGCAGACCAGAGGATGCTGGCCGGCCGTCTTACCCTCAAAACCCACATGGCATGCAGCAATAGCAGCCAGGTAGACTTCGATCGTGGAGAAAGCTCTGTGTTTATCAATTAGGTCCTGTAGAAATGATAAAATCACTCCCACAGGGCATTGAAAAGAGGTGTGCCCTTTTTGAAGGCACCATTCCTCAAACACCCTCCACTTACAGTCATAAAGAGACCTAGTGGAGGAAGCAGGAGGACCGGAGGCCAAATGTGCGCGAGCGCGTCCACGCCTAATGGTGCGTTTTGATCGCGCATTGAAAAGAAAAGCTGACAGTGAGCATTTTCTTTTGATGCGAACAGATCTACCGCGGCTCGGCCGTAACGCACCCACAGCTGGCTCACAACCATTGGATGTAGAGTCCAGTCTGCATATAGTGGTGCACCTCTGGACAGCAGGTCTGCACCGAGGTTCATCACACCCGGTACGTGCGTCGCTCTCAGAGAGAGGAAACGGCCGCAGCTCCACAAGATCAGTTTGCGTGCCAGCATGTGTAACTGGAGAGAGCGCAAACCCCCTTGTCGGTTTATATACGATATTGTGGTCGTATTGTCCGTCCTCACAAGGACATGGTGTCCTCTGAGAAAAGGCAGAAAGCGTTTTAGAGTGAGGAACACCGCTAAAAGCTCCAGGTAATTTATGTGCGACCGCTGGAGGTCTCTGCTCCAGAGACCCCTCACCGGACGACCTTCGTAAATACCTCCCCAGCCTGTCAGACATGCGTCTGTGGTGACCACCTTCCGTGAAAGGACAGCACCCATAGGCACGCCCCGTACCAGAAAAGTCGGGTGCAGCCAGTGGCGCTGTGCCATTACGCATTTCACAGTAACCATCACTCTCCGTGCTCCATGACGCGCAGGGTTTAGTTTTAGAGCGGCTACCCAGCGCTGAAACTCCCTCATGTGTAACCGTCCCAGCCGTACAACCAGGATGGCTGACGCC
Organism: Notothenia rossii; assembly: GCF_949606895.1. NCBI lineage: Eukaryota > Metazoa > Chordata > Actinopteri > Perciformes > Nototheniidae > Notothenia > Notothenia rossii. The sequence continues at coordinate 9,671,146 of NC_136904.1, read as the reverse complement.
ATGAGCCCCAGTAACCGCAGGCATGATCTGAAAAGAACATGTTTGCGCAGCTGGAAATGAGCGAGGCAAGCTCTGAAAGCTTTCACTCTTTCCGCTGACAGGCGGGCTGGGCACCGAGTTCAGGTGTAAACCCAGGAAGAGTACAGTCTGTGCCGGGCACAACATGCTCTTTTCTGTGTTTATTATGAAACCCAGGTTGAGCAGGTGCTTTACGAGGACATTTGTCTGCGTAATAGCCTCCTATTCCGACTGTGCGAGAAGCAGCCAGTCGTCTAGGTAGGTTGCCAGGCGAATACCCTGTTGTCTTAACGGGGCTATCGCGGCTTCCGTACATCGTACAAACACTCTTGGACTGAGAGACAGACCGAAGGGAAGTACTCTGTATTCGTAACAGATCCCCTGAAATGCGAACCTCAGATATTTCCTGTGTGGGTAATATACTGGGATGTGGAAATACGCATCTTTCAGGTTGACTGATGTAAACCAGTCGTTTTGTCGCACGAGACGCAGCAGAGATGTGTGAGTGAGCATTCTGAATTTGTATCTTCTTAGATATTGTTCAGAGCCCTCAAATCTAGTATTGGCCGAATTCCGTTCCCTCCCCGTTTGGGAACGAGGAAATACTTGGAATAAAAGCCGCTCTGACTCTGCTCGGCGGGTATTATAGATATAGCCTCCTTTTCTAGAAGTGAGAGAATCTCTCTTTCTAGAATGTGGGCTGACTCCCCTCGGGCCTGTGAATACAGAACGCCCGAGAAGCAAGGGGGGGTGACAGCGAATTGGAGTCTGTAACCCCGTGTAACTGTCTTGAACACCCAAGCAGACGTTGTGAGCATCTTCCACTGTTCGCTCCTTAGAGCCAGCGGAGATGTCACGTCTTTTGCCCTCTGAGTCTCTACTTGTTGTGTTATGGGGCCCTCTAGTGTCTGAACACGGTGGTACCCCGATTTGACAGTCCCCACCGACACTGCGCATGCGCGTGACGGAGGTGCCTTCACAACCCCAGCCGGCACTGCGCCTGCACGTGACGGTGGTAGCCTCACAGCCCCAGTCGTTACTGCGCATGCGCGTGGCGGCGGTGCCTTCACAGACCCGTTCATCGTCCGCCTTTTGAGAGAGGCCGTAGCTGCTCTCAAAAGGGGAACAAATGGCGGGCTGTTTATTGGTTTTATTGTTTTCTCTTTCATTTTTCTGAGCTGCGCCCTCAGCCTGAGGCCTGGATGCGTCAGCGGAAAATGCTTTATCCGAGAAAACAGAGCAATATTGTGACATGTGTTTTGGTGCACTTGAGGATGGCTTTGAGGCATCTCTCGAGGCAGCGGGAACACATCTGGAGCTGGGGAACCTTCCAGCTCCGTCACCGAGGGAAGAAGAGGAGGCTGTCAGGCCGCCAGCTTCTTCTTCCTTGCCTGCTGGCCGAAATTCCGGGTTGGCTGCGCCTGGGCTGCAGCCGGATCCGGAGACTTTCTGGGCCAATTCGCCTTCGTCTCCTGCCTGGGCTGGGGACTCGGGGCGGGCCGTGACCTCTGCTGTTTCGGTACTTTAAACCGAGCAGCTGAGGTAGCTTGGGCGAGGGACTGCCGCTGTGAAGGCAGCGGCTGGACCCATCGAGGAAGACAGAGGTGGAGGGCCTCGTCTTCCTTCTTCTTGGACTCGCATCTCTTCTGCATAGAAGCGAGCGCAGATCCGAAAATCCCCTCGGGAACGATGGGCATGTCCAGCACATCCTCTCTTTCCCGGTTTTGGGAGGTTGGTGAGGTTGAGCCATCTAGCTCTTTCCTGCACCACCATAATTCCCATTGCCTTTCCCGTGGCCTGGACGGCGCAGCGTTGAACGCGGAGACAGATGTCCGTGATCGCGGCTATCTCGTCCAGTACTGCCGGTCCAGGATTACTCGATAGATCCTCGCAGAGCTCCGCTTGGTAAGCGGTTAGCAGCGAGGAAATGTTCAAAGCCCTGGCAGACAATGCTGCGGCTCTGTAGGACCGTTCAGTCATGGTTGACTGGAACCGGTCCGCCTTTGCCGGCAGCGTGGGGTTCCTGCTCGGTGTAGTCGCCATCCTCGGGAGGAGGTGAGCTGCCACCAGCGGTTCCATCGGCGGTATGCGGAGCAGGCCGAGCCTCTCCATACCGTCGCAGTCTAGGGAGGAGGCACCCTGGATTGGGGCCTTGTTGCTGAAGGGCCGGTCTCTCCACGAGACCGACACCTCATCCAACATCTCCGGGAAGACCGGCAGGAGTTGCCTCTTTGTCCTCGTTGCTTGGGGCAAATTTTTCCCCTCGTAACGGGACCTGTAGGTCTCCTTGGCCATTTCGAGCCATGGGATGTCTAGGCTGGCTGCGGCACGCTGACACACGGCCTGCAGGTCTATACTCAGACAGGGCGAAGCTGGTGTGCTATCGCCCGGGACAGCAGCCATCGCTCCCGGCTTTGCAGCCTGAGCTGATGACACGAAGACATCATCGTCTTGCTCATCAGAGTCGGACAGGAGGAATCCAGAGGTTTCATCCTCTTCGTCCTCCATGTAGTCCAACTCCGGGACATCATCCGCGGGCGAGACCATGGTGAGGTCCAGTTGGGAGCCCCAGCTTGACACAGCGCGGGGCTCCGCTCGCACGTCCCTCGCTGCCACCGAGTCCCAGCCTGACACGGCGCGGGACTCCGGTTCTGCAGCTGCCACTACTGATGAGCCCCAGACCGACACAGTGCGGGGCTCCATCTCTGTGGTGGACGCCCCCGTGTCCTGATTTCCGTCCGGTAAATCAGAGGACATGAGGGAGTCCCGACCCGACAAGCTAGCTTGGCGTGCTAGCCGTCGGCGGAGGCTCTTGATGGTGAAGCGGGCACAATGTCCGCACGAGCCGGGGTTGTCGATAGCCTCCTGGGCGTGTTCCAGCCCGAGACAGGACGAGCAGACCTGGTGTGAGTCTGTGCCTGATATCTTCAACCCGCAGCCACAGAGCCAAGCCTCCGAGTCCCTGACTCCTCTGGTGTGAGGGAGAGAAGCGTCCATATCGGTCGCCGTGGTGACGGCGTGGAGAGGACCCGCTCGTAACAGGTACGTTGCTGAGAAAAAATACTTCCCCAACTGTCGTTAATCCGGAGAAAAAACGACGGTGTAGAATTTTATTCTCAAAGAATATTAACTGGTGTGTTAATACCCTTTTTATCTTCCCCTCCTCTGGTGTGAGAGAGAAAAAGAAAAAAACGTCCTTGCTACCGTGGTGTCGGTAGTGAGGGAAGACAAGCTAGCAACACGTGTGTTGCTAGCTTGAAAAAATCAAAACCTTACCTTTATTCCCGAGGAGAAAACGGCGAGGTCGATTTGCAATACTAACTGGTGTGTTGGTATTAACAGTCTTCTTGCAGAAGTATATATAGAAGTAGCCGGCGAGCGCCCGTCGACCGAAGGTTAGCTTCGTAAATCAGTCTGTGGACCGTTAAGCTAGCTAGCTACTGATCTTTCTCGAGATGTGCTCCGAAGCGAGAAGAGGTGTTTGAATGACGCATGCGGCGTAGCGCAAGCTACTTATAGGGGGTGGATTCCCTGACGCTGACGTCAAGATCACCAGCCAATCAGGATTGGCGTAATGAGATTAATGCTTCTGTTTGCTCCGCGATGAGGCGCATCCATAGTGAGACATCTCACTTCATGTTACTCTGAGAACTGGGGTTACGTAAGTAACCTATAGTTTTAACATTTTAAAGTAAAATGCTTCAATCTGGTGAACTTTGAGCAGAATTACTAGACTAGATCTAGAGGGTACAACTCTAAAACACCCATATGAAAAAGATCGGTTTACATTTTAATAACCAAATAAGTATGTGAACATAACCAATAACCCACTATAGCCAATAACAAATAAATCTAACGTATTTTATTTTTGTTGTTCATTCATATCTTATTTTACCAAGTTAACATTTATTTATACATGCAATTTTTTAATATCTCGAGTTTTAAACGATATTTTTGGTTTACTGTCCTATAGTATACATTGGAATGATTTCAAACCTGTTTTTATTTATCCTAATATTTATAAAGGTGTGCCTTGGAAATATGTTTACATAAATTGTGACTAAACCGTTTGAGACCCACCGAGATAACTTAGACTAAAGTGAACTATCTAAACACTAAAGAGTACTTTACCTCACTGAGCTGTAGTTATCAGCCTCAATCCAACAACAATCCGCGGTACCGATGTGCGCCCTCTCTCTCTCTCTCTTGCTCGCTCACACTTTGGCTGCGAGCTGCAGGCGCCTGAGAAGTCAACATCCCCCACTTTCATCACTTACAGCGCCAATCGTACAGGGCAAATGCAAAATGTTGCCGGCCCGGGGTAAAAGGGTGTTTACTTTATTCAATTATTAATGTAAATGTATTACATCAAGAGAAAATTAGGCAGAAAACTTCCAGATCTGGCGCCCTAGGCAACCGCCTAGTTCGCCAGTGCCAAGGGCCGGCCCTGGTCATGCGCAGACATGCCTAGTGTGGTTTGTCTTCAGGGGTGTGCTACAGAGGGACCTTGACGAATGCAGGGAAAAGTGGAACACGCATATTAACAGACCTCTCGCTGTTCACCCCCAATTAAAACATGTTCATACAATAATGAATACATTTGAAACCTTCTTTATGTATATAACCAACATGTCAATACGTTTCAGTTTTTGTGGTGTGTTGGTCTTTTGTAGAGATTTTTCATTTATTCTTTATATATTCTATTGTGTATTGCTTGGAGGGGGGGAACCAAATCATAATCTCGCCTAGGGCACCAAAATGTCTAGGGCCGGCCCTGCGCATGACTGCCACTGAAGTGATGTCTTTCTCTCAGGTCATTCATGAGATCCATCCAAAATTGAGACCTGAAGAAACAGATTCAAATGAGAGCTTTATATATATATATATAAAACACATTCATCAAATAACAGTAAGCCTGTGGTATCAAATAGTAATATTTCTAAGAACTTTATTAAGGAACAGAGAGAGATAAAGGGGTAATCAGGTCTTAACTGATGACTCCGATTAATTACATTAAAAGGAAATTAGCAACCACATAGATGTTGCAGAGTTTAGTTGTAAAACAATTATTTTAGGAGATAGGAACTAATACACTGAAATTACATTACTTTTCATGGATATACTATGTTCACTGTCAAGGATGTAAAACAAATACAATTAGTTTTCTGAAGTACGACCACCAGCTTTCAATTCTTTGATTTGCTGTTGAGGAGCCATACATGTGTGACTGGCAGCCCCTGCTAAATTGTCAGTGTGTCTTGATCTTAGAGCACACTGGATGGCGGCCATTGTGCTGTTTTCAGTGCCAGTCTGTATTATTTGTTCTTGAGCATGTCTAATGCACACTACTATCCTGTAATTACTTTGTCCCTCTTCACATTTTGTGTCACATAAACACTTATATCAACTTATTTTCCTCCGGCTTCCATTTCCATCACTCGTTCTATCTGTCTATAGAGTGAAGGAATGTGTGTATAAAAAAATACATCCGTCATTAACAATACCGGAAACAGACGTAGGCAAGATCCTAAGCTCGGTGATTCGATGGTTTAGCCGCAATGCACGTTGGGAAATGGTGTTTATGCGAAGTGAAATCCGAATTATTTTTTTTTAAATAAAATAATACTTTATTCCGAGTGTGCTATCACACACAATACTAATTCGGCTGACTTTCATATTGGATCCAATTGGTAGATAGGTTAGCAAGAACACGGAATAAAGTCTTATGTTACTTTTAAAAAATGTTTTAACATCAATTTAATACATTAATGTAGCCTTTGTTTCTGCTAAAAGAGGTGTCGACCAGTTGGGGTAACAAGAAAATCGGCGTAATCGAGTGTGACTATTAAAAAATAAATCATATAAATTATATTAATATTGACAATAGCAACCGACCGTCAGGGTAGCATTTGCTTGGCATTTCCGGGTATATCTCGGGCCCAGCACCATATCGCTGGTTGGGTCATGTTAACAATACCGTGTAACTGTCACGTTTGAAGGGACGAAATCGTGACATCTTCACGTCTCCCAGCATAGTAAATCGTGCCGTGATACCGGGTTGGATATTATATGCCCCCTCAGGTAAGCTTAAAAAGCATCCCACACGGTAAGGGTGGACATTCCAGGCGTTAAGTTAGTAGAGACAAAAAATGCTATCTTTCTCCATGAAATGTACAAAATGTTCATCCGAAAGTAAGGTTGAATTGAACCACCATTGTCTATTGATTCCTTTGCGGGATACTAGGGAGAGACAGGGCCAGCAAAATGGGAGCATGATCTGAATTTACAATGCTCTGATATGCAGAAGATTTAACCAATGGGAGAAGTTGTTTATCAATAAAAAAGTAATCTACATGTGAAAATAAAGAGTATTCCCTATAATTTGGGTGTAAAGTACGCCATGCATCACAAACTCTATAATCAGAGAAAAAAGCTTTGATAAATTGGCAGATTTGTTTATCCTATAGATATTGGTAGATGATCGATCTAAAACAGGGTCAAGCCAGCAGTTGAAATTGGCCCCAAGTAAGAGAGTATGTGTTGAGGTCTGGTAGTTGTGAGAACCGTTCGAAAAAAGCTACATCATCAGCGTTTGGAGCATACACATTTATTAATACAACACATGTATTAAATATTAACTGTAACAATCACAAATCGACCAAATTTGTCACCGATCACGTTATGTGATTCAAAATAAATATGTTGATCAATAAGAATTGAAACCCCTCTCGCTTTGGCTTGAAACGAGGAGTGGAACTGCTGCCCTTTCCAGCCTGATAGAAGGAGGTCATTATCCGAATTAAGAATATGAGTTTCTTGCAGAAAAGCAATATCGGTTTTAAATTGTTTGAGGTGTGAAAATACCTTTTTTCTTTTGACGGGATGATTTAGCCCCTTTACATTCCAGCTCAGAAAATGGCACCCCCTCCCCCCCACCCAGACAGCTGCTAATAAAATTAACAGCAAGCTCTTCAGAACACATTTTTAACAACTCTTCCTATCCTAACTAACACACGTATTGCTCCAGCGTCGTAAACACATTTTTTTTTAAACGCCCTACAGAAGGGAACTTTTTTCGGCTTCAATCATCAAAAGGTAGTAGAAACTCTGGAACGAGGCTACCGATAACGTAAGTCGCCAATGTCATGTCATTGGGTACTAAAAAAAGAAAGACAGGTAGCATATATAGTAAATCCAGACTGCCAGGTTTCTACACTGACACATTGAGAGGTGCGTATATTAAGAGTGCTTTTCAAGTCCATAATAGAATGAAAGAATGCATCCCAGCATGAATAAGGAACAAACGTACTTAAACACGGCTCCGGGTAAACATGCAGGTTAAGCAAGTAAACAAACCGCTGGCATTAATCCACATTTATTTGAAAGTTCAAGAGAGACAACACTGACGGCAGAGATGGCTTCCTCTCATCTCCCGGGCACAGGCACAGGGTCACTTTTGCGGTTCCGATGACTTCTGGAGGGTGGCGATGTACTTCTTTGCTTCCTCCACAGAGCTGATCCACTTTCTGCCTCCACCGGGGAGTGTGAGGCGAAGCTGAGCGGGGAAGAGCAAAGCAGGCTTGAGTCCCAGTTTGTAGAGTTCTTTCATGGTATCCTTGTATTCCACCCGCTGGCTCATGACCTCAGGGTCCTTGAGGACCTGAATTTGCCGGGCGCAGTACGCAACACAACTGTTTTCCAAGTCTTCAACAGTACAGATGTACAACGCAATTCGTCGGTAGGGCTTTCCACTGGTCTTTTGTACATCTCCACAGTGAAAGGGATGTCCGTTCCGGGGATATTTGTAATCTCCCTCGCATCAGGGTATAACAAAACATGGGCACCATCTTCCACGATCTGGTTAAAAGCTTTCTGCTTTTTTATGGCAGCAGCCAACAGTTCTTGACATGACCATTGAGGTTCAATATCAAGGGGAAGTAACCTCCCTCTCACAGGTCTAAGGAAGCCATCCATCATCCTCATTACTCCAACAGAAATCTGCAAAAAGACAATAACATGCGAATGAATAAAAAAATGTTTTAATGAATAAGCTAAAGTCTTCGGACATTATATGAGAGTGTGGTGACCAGATGTGAATTACAGCTGTATCCATAATAGAAAACGTTGCATACCTTCACTATTTTCAGTTTCTTTTCCCTAGATAAGGACACTACAGCTGAGCTTCCTGCTACAAAAAACTTTTTTAATTTTCAAACAAGTTTAACAAAAAAAAAACATTTTAAGAACAATTTTGTACATGTGAATAATAAACTGTTTGTGTGCATATTTCACATCCAGGTACGGTGGAACTGACCGTGTGTTCCCAGTCCCACAAGACGACTTGGGCCAGTTTGTTCTGAACTCGACCAACAGTCCATGTGGAGACGACCACTTCCAGGAACAATTTCAAAAAACGAGTGGTCTAATGCAACCCTTGACCTGGGAGTCCTGTGTTGCGAACCATATAAACATGAAGAACATGGCTAATTTGTCAATTGTAAGCCCAGCTTTCAATAAAGTCCAAAACCAGGCGAATTTTGGATTCCAAAGTCCATGTTGCTTTCAAACTGTTCGTAGGTGCTTGACATCGGTATTTCAATTGTGTTTGAGCAGGTTCTGCCGATCGGAAAGCGAGATGTCCGCTGAAAAATCAATTGGGGTCTCGGCTGAATTTGAGACGGTGGCAGGGTGTTTAATCCTGTTAAGAACATCAGGATGTCTCTGAGGAGGAGTCCTGTTTGTTTTTCTGTGAAGAAAAAGTAGTATTACGCTTTGTTTTTTTAAATATCAAGATTGATATCAGACGCTGGTGTAGGGTGCCTGAGAGGTCTGGTAAAGGTAAACACAAAATATATTCAAACTACTGTTAAAACATAGTGCTTCTTGTGGCACAAAATAATATATTGACAAAGTTTTATTTTACCCTGGCAAACTGTCGTCCATTCTTGGAGTGCTCTCTATCGGAACATTTGGAACGGCACATTTGCACGGACCACCGTCCTCTTCACTTGAACTTGTTTCAGTGAAACCTAAGAAATTAAAAGTGTTATGATCAATATTATAAAAATAATTGTTTCCCTCCGTCTGTACCTATCATCAAATGTTGGTTTGAATCGTGAATTATTGCATTGACATCAATCAGAAAGGATTAAATCGAAACAACATTTTTGTGAAATTTAAGTTCAACCTCGAAGAGAAAGGAATGATGGGTTGAATTAATTGTGTTAATAAATATAGACAGACCAACTGTTATGTTTACATTTGAATTATTATACAGTTAAGTGCTTTAAACAAGGGGGAATATATGTCAGAAGCACTTACAACTGTTTTCAAAGTCTACATCAGTACTGATGTACAACTTAATCCGTTGGTAGGGCTTTCCACTGGTCTTTTTGTACATCTCCACTGTGAAAGGGATGTCCGTTCCGGGGATATTTGTAATCTCCCTCGCATCAGGGTACAACAAAACATGGGCACCATCTTCCACGACCTGTTTAAAAGCTTTCTGATTTTTTATGGCAGCAGCCAACAGTTCTTGACATGACCATTGAGGTTCAACATTAAGGCGGAGTAACCTCCCTCTCACAGGTCTAAGGAAGCCATCTATCATCTTCATTACTCCAACAGAAATCTGCAAAAGACAATAACATGCAAATGAATAAAAACATTTTGAAAATGAATAAGCTAAAGTCTTCGGACATTATATGAGAGTGTGGTGACAAGATGTGAATTACAGATGTATTCATAATAGAAAACGTTGCATACCTTCACTATTTTCTGTTTCTTTTCCCTAGATAAGGACACTACAGCTGAGCTTCCTGCTACAAAAAAACACAGGAATAAAACATTAAATACTCATCATTATGTTCAATAGGAGTCTCATCCTCAATCCCTTCAGTGGAACATCTTAGAGCACATTCAACAGTAGGTAAGCCACATAGTTTAGAGATGTATTTGTATAATAACAGAATTCAAACTTTTAAACCAAGTTTTCTATAAATACTTATTTTTCTGTAATAAAACCTATTTACCTGCACTGGTGCTAGGCTGTGCACTAGTGGTGGGCATCTCCTCAGAGACTTTGCCAGCCATATCCTTTAGAAACGTGATGTCTCTGCCACAGACACCACAAACGCCATGGGGAGCTGTCACGCTGGACCCACAGAATGGACAGTACATCTGTGGAGAAATAAAATGTAGGACAGCTAGGTTAAGTCAAAAAGAGTGGATATTTTTCGGTTACCTAAATATTATAATCGTATTAAAGAAGGGTCTTTTAATTAACTCATCAGAAGCCAACCTCCATTTATTTGTTTGGACTGACTCCATCCTTACCTCCATGAGAAAGACATCATTCCTCTTGGCAGAGGACAGGATGTCCTTCACCTCCCTCTCACACAGCACGCTCTTCTTGGCATTTGTGAAGAGCATCAGACGGTAGGGGTTGTAAACTCCAATGTACACAACATCTGCATTCACAAAAAGACACAAACCAGAGATCATGCTGTCATGTTTTTCAATGTCGAAATATATATTACAGTATATAACCACATGAAATCATGACAGTTGGGGTTCAAACTGAATACAAGAGTAGTAAAAGTGCCATCAAACAATCTGATGTGACCAAGGTCTGAAAGAAACTAACCTATGTCTGGATCTCTGGCCAGCTCCTCATAGCTTCCGTAAACTCGGGATATGCTGTGCTTTGTGGCAAACTGCTGTGCATCCTCTAATTTACAAGCTGCCACAGCCACAACCTGTAAATCCAGTTTATAATATTATTCACCACAACAAGGTAATCCTGTTCCACCTTAATGAAAAGCCCCCTGAAATAAAAATGTGCTTGCAGAAAAATAATAACACTGACTACTGGAAATGTGAAAATATAATTTCCATATTCAATTTTCTGTGTAAACTCAATAACTTCATGTTTCTCTTGCTAAAACTGTGCATTTATCAGTGTTGGGAGGCAGCTATACTTTACAATAGTAACCCATGTATAGTCAATTTAAAGATTCAATAAATATAGTCTTTCTAGCAAAATGTTGTTTTTAAGTGGTACGCAGCTATTTAATATTTGTTATGTTTTCGTTGTTGGGTACCGTAATTACTCGGTTATAGAGTCAAAATAAAATGTAGGTGACCATTTAGTGTTTACTTTACAGTAAAAAAACAAAGCGTGCCAAAGTGTTAAAAAATGCTGCAGACTGTCGTTTGAAATGTCTATAAACCCTTTAAAGCTGCATGTTGCACATCATCAACACTGGATTAGTACTTTACTTTAACCATGGACTGTAAGAAATGTGTGGGAACTGTCTGCGGACATACACACTGCACGGAGCGAAAAGCCTCGCTGGGATAGACCAGGGGTTCCCAAAGTGGGGGTTGCGAGACCCCGACGGGGGGTCGCAAGATGATTTCAGAATCCTCTTGATGTGACCCCTGAGGTGTTTAAAAAAAAAAAAAATCAAAATATATTTTTTAATTATTATTATTTGTATTATTATTAATAATAATAACGTGTGCATAGATATTTTTGTATTATGTAAGCCTGTTTAATAGGTGAGCGGGACAAATAAAGGAATTTTGATTCTGACAGATTTACAACAGTATCATTTGCAGCTCAAAGGTCACTTTACAGCACCACAGTAAATATCAGAGACGTCAAACAATACATTTTTCAAAATGAAACGTTGGTTAATACCAACTAGTGAGAAGGCAGACAGGCCAACTGACAAGGCAGCGGAGGAGAGCGGAGAGCCGCCATCACAAAGGCCGTCGACTTCTTGCGCGGGAAGAGGAGGAGGAGGAGGAGGAGGAGGAGGAGGAGGAGGAGGAGGAGGAGGAGGAGGAGGAGGAGGAGGAGAAGACGACGACAACCGTAAGGCAGTGACCTTTGGACCATAAGCAGTCAGACCAGCCTTCATCCAAGTGTCGCAAGTATCGAGAGGAATACATCCAGTACGGATTCACATGCCTCATTATCAATGAAGCACAACATCCCCAATGTGTAGTGTGCACTGAGGTTCTTGCACATGAGAGCTTAAAGCCCGTACAAATCCTCAGACATTTAAACACGAAGCACCCCTCTCTTGCTACTAAACCAGCAGATTTTTTCCGCCGAAAGTAGAGAATTGCAAGGCCAAAAGAAAGTTATAACTAACCAAGCAACAATCCCTACCAAGGCTCAAAAGGCATCATATGAGGTGGCATATTTAATTGCACAGGCAAAAAAGCCACACACAATCGGGGAAACCCTAATTAAACCTGCTGCTATCGCTATGAGTATCTGGGCAATGCATGGGGATAAACAGGCACAGGAGCTGGAAGCAGTGCCGCTGTCTGACGGGACCATATCCCGGCGCATCACGGACATGGCCCAGGATATCAAGTGTCAGCTGATTGACAGAGTGAAGAAAGGGAAATATGCTTTACAGTTAGACGAATCCACAGATATGTCAAACTCTGCCTAACTGCTTGTTTTCGCCAGATACAGTTTTGATGTAAAACTTGATGAGCACATGCTGTTTTGCACCCCGCTGGAGCTAAAGTGCACAGGCGAGGACATTTTCACAAAACTTGACAACAAAATAAAAGAAGAGGGACTGTTTTGGGATGAGTGCATCGGTGTGTGTACAGATGGTGCTAGAGCAATGCTGGGGAAAAAGAGAGGACTAAAAGCAAGAGTCTTACAAGTGGCGCCCCACGTTATCTTAACGCACTGTATTATCCACAGAGAAGCTCTAGCGAGTAAAACGCTTGACCCAGAGCTTAAAAGTGTTCTTGAGACGGCGATAAAAATGGTTAACTACATAAAATCCCGTCCACTCAATACCAGGCTGTATCTCTGCAACGAACTGGGATCGGAGCATCAGGGCCTGCTGTTCCACACAGAAGTCAGGTGGCTTTCAAGGGGAAATGTTCTCAGCCGCCTGTATGAACTGCGGGGCGAGGTGCGCTTATTTCTCACGGAGCATGGGTCCCAGCTCGCTGACCACCTGACAGACCCTAACTGGTTAACAAGGCTGGCATACTTGTCTTGCATATTTGACAGAATAAACGGACTTAACCTGTCATTGCAAGGTGAGAACACAAGCATCATGTCCTTGAATTATAAAAATCTGCGCATTCAAGAGGAAAGTGGATCGCTGGACTGCGCGAGTTGAAATTGGCAGGAATGACATGTTTCCTGAGCTGGAGGAATTCATAGAGGAAAATGATCTTAGTGTTAACTCTGTGAAGAAGTCTATCACTACCCACCTGCAAGCCCTCCTGGAACACTTTAACAAGTATTTCCCAGAGGAAGCAGCTCCGGAAAAATATGACTGGATAAGATCACCATTTACCTTAACGACCGCAAGTCATCTGTCATCCGACATGGACGACGCACTGACTGAACTGTCAAGTGACCGCACATTAAAGACAGCTTTTAATGCGAAGACGCTGAGTTCTGTATTTCAGTCGAGAGGGAATACCCACAGCTTTCCAAGGCCGCGATGGACGTTCTGATGCCGTTTGGCTCCACATACCTGTGCGAAAATACTTTCTCGGCACTGACATACATAAAAAACAAATACAGATCTCGTCTAAACGTGGAGGATGATCTCCGAGTGGCCGTCTCCAAAATTAAGCCCAGGATGGATTTGCTGTGCTCCATGCATATTGCCCACCCGTCTCATTAGGTGAGATTAACGCTGAAACATAGCGTATTCCCCAAATGTAAATATGCACCGCAACAATGTTCATATGTTTATTAGTTATTATTACCTTTTATGTCTTTAAAGTTTGCACAGCAACAATGTTCATATGTTTATTACCTTTATGTATTTTTACAGTTTGCACCGCAACAATGTTCATATGTTTAGGCTACTACAGTTTATGTCTTTTAAAGTTTGCAGTTGCACCGCAACAATGTTCACTCCTAATTCACATGGAGATTACTTTGACTCACGAGTTCTGCTGTTATCTTATATTAAATTGCTATATGTAAAATCATATCATTCATGGTTGTCAGGCTGTTCTGTTCTTGTGTGTTGTCGTTATGCGCGTGTTTGGATACGCCTATTAGTGCGTGCGTCCTGTGCAACGTTTTTTTCTTCTTCCAGTCACCACGTGATAGTGGGGGGTCGCAAGTCTCTGGCACTGTTATTTTCAGTGTTGGGCAAGTTACTTCCAAAATGTAATATATGACATATTACTTATTACTCTCTTTTGAAAGTAATAAGTTACATTACAATATTACTGTCTCTGAAATGTAATGAGTTACACTACTTTAGTTACTTTCACCAAAATAACCGCAAAAGAATAGCTAGGTATTTTAAATGCTAAAATGTAGTTTAGTGCAGCTCATTATGCATCCAGTGAAGGGCAATGTGGTATAGCATAACAACTGTGTAGGCCCTTAAGGCTACTAACAACTTGTATTACAGGGCTTAGTTGAATACTCGATTCTGATTGTAAATTCTTAACATGTGACACGTTGTTAATACAGCAGTACAGACCGCTGTCAAGGACTATAATGAAGGTTAACATATTGTAAATCAAGGCAAATATTATTTAAACCATGCTCATGGTTTGAAATGGCAAACATTGAAAGGCAAAAGTATTATTAAAACCATGTAGCCTACTACATCATCACCTTGGTCCCATCATATACGCTGGGAAGAGAATATTTACTGTGCTTGAAAACTGGTATCACATCATCATGTGAGGTTGACTTTGTGACCTGGAGAACATTTCAGCTGCAACATCAGCTCGTTGATAGCTAATAAGCTTGGGATATGAGATATTTTTGTAGCCATTCGTGGTGAAGGCATCTGTGCTATTGTATGCATTATTTTTAACCCAACATTTCTACAGGCATGTCAGAATATGGTACTATTTTCACATGAATATTCTAGCCATTCTCTATTTTTATACCACAAGCTGCAAAATGACCGCCTTACCCCACTGTACAGGCGGGTAGTTGTTTAGATAGCAGAGGGGCGGCGTAGTTTCGGGCGACGAAGACTGCTGCTCCGGGGCCGGCGAGTCAGGCGGGAGTAAGCTAGTGTCCACAACGGAGGGTAACGTGATGTCCGCATCTGACCTGTTGCTACTGTCTGCAGTAGATGCAGTGTTGCTGGGGTTTAGTGATGGTTGCTTTAACCATTTTCGTATAAATGATTATCCACAGATCAGATGTGTGTCACTGCTGTGGAAGCCCTTTGGAAATGATGCACGCGCAGCGGAGCAGGTCACGCGCACCTGACACAATTTGTTGTTTGTATTTTTCGCTACGTTCTCTTTTTTGAATGGTTGCATAACGTTCAACTTCCCCGAAGATCTCAACGCGAAGCCTTAGGGTAAACACCAGGTTTACTAATCTACCCGCACAATTTGTCCGGTGTCGGAATGTCTCGCTATGTTAGTACATTCTTAAAAAACAAAACACCATTTAATTTCGGGTTAAAATGTGTTGTAACTGCGTTACTGAGCATTGTAACGGGTAATATATTACCCATATTTCATTAGTAATGCGTTACATTACTTCGTTACAGCTAAAATATATATATTACTGTAACTCCGTTACTTTTGTAACGCGTTACACCCAACACTGGTTATTTTGGGGGTCGCGGGCTGAAAAGTTTGGGAACCCTTGGGATAGACTGTAGTCGAGACGTGTTGCAAAATAAATATTTAAATGTGTGTGCGCTTCTGCTGGTACCTGGTGGTCTTCATGAGGAGGGGTCTTCAGGGCCACAGTAAAGTCATGACTGATCCTCCCAGTGCTACAGATTCCCCACCTGGTTGCCATGTTGGACGAGTTGCATGTTCCTGCAGTTCTAGAGAGGCGAAGTCCCGCCCATCTACTTCCGACCCATGGGAACCCGGAAGCGGAAAATTATACATTGACGTCAATGGAGAGAGAAAAGTCATCTTTCGATCCCGTTTGAATTGTGCCACGAATGACACATATGATGTTTGTCAAATTAAAAGAACATTTTGCAAGTCAAAAAAATAAAAATGTGTCGTAAAACTGTGAAGTTACAATTTTTTTTGTGTGAAACCGCTCAGTGAACTACAGGTCTCTGGTCTCGCACAATACGCGTCACCATCACAAAGATGGCTGTCACGTTAGTAAATTTCACCTGTTTCTTTCAGAATGAGGCGAAAAAGTATAAAACGAGGTAAAAATCACTACAAGTCTGGGCATGTTGAGAGCTGTACATACACGAAAGGGAGCGGTTCTGTAAGAGCCAGCATGCGGGACCGGCTTTACAAGGTTTCAGTGAGTAATATGAGTGCAATGTTTAAGGTTAATGTCAGCTAGCTAACAAGGTACACTAACGTGTTTTGTTTTAGCAACTAGTTTTCTCCTTAAGAACTTTGTGGTGTCTGTGTATGCTGTGGATAACATTAGTGTTCACAAGAACAAGATACACTCCCGTGTTTTGTTTTAGTTGCTCTTCAGATTGAAGCGGCCAGTTCTATATCGACTATATGTGTGATCTCCTTTTTACATCTCGTTGTGTCATTTGAGTTTATTTGCTGTGTGTAGATTCAAGGATTTTGGTTATCTTGTCCAGGGATGCAAACTTGTCACCTTTCGGCGAAATTCTCCGTTTTCAATCCAAAATAGGTCGTTTTTGTGATTCCTGTAGATCTGCAATAAAAATATTTTTGGGGTATGGGAGGGGGTCTGGGACCCGGATTAATGTGCGGCCGCGAGCTTTTTTTTATATATTATAATGAAGCGCGAGCTGTGTGCTCGAGTCTTCCTGCCTGTCGGCTCTGCTCATGATGTATAATAAGCCTCTGCTGCTCGGCGATGATGGTCTAGCTTCAGCAGCTACATTACCTACGGTGCGTTCGTTAATATTAACTGTGCGTCCGGAGTCACTGTGGCACAGACTGGACCGCTGGTGAACAGCTGTTAGAACGGGCCGTTCAGGTGTTCACAGTAGAGCTCCCTGTCGGAGCGGCAGAGCGTGATGTGCACTGAAAAGTTTTTTTTTCCCGTCGCAATATTATCGTTGAGCTAGCCAACTAGCATACATTGTCACTATCTGCTAACGTTAGCTTTAGCCTTCGTTTTCTAATCGTTTTTTTCATAGGCTATAAACAGAGGTGGTATAAGTATATATCTTGTAATTGATTCAAAGTAGAAGTACTCAGTTCTTGTACTTGAGTAAAAGTAGAAGTACCAGAGTGTAGGAATACTCTGTTACAGTAAAAGTCCTGCATTCCAAATGTTCCTCAAGTAAAAGTAGAAAAGTATTATTATCAAAATATAGTGAAAGTAGCGACAGTAAAAGTAGTCATTTTGCAGATTGGTCCATTTCAGAATAATATGATATGTTTTATCATGACTGATCATTAAAGTGTTATCAAAGCTGGTAAAGGTGCAGCTAGTTTGAATGACTTTGTATACTGCAGGCAGGGTAGCTTGTGGATTTACTCCAGGTGGAACTAAAGTCTGATTTAACACTTGATTATATTTCACATCATTCATCCACATCTGTAAAGTAACTAAAGGTATTACATACATGTAGTGGAGTAAAAGTACACCATTTACCTCTGAACTGTAGTGGAGTAGAAGTACAAAGTAGCAAAACATTGAAATACTTAAGTAAAGTACAAGTATCTCAAAATTGTGCCCAAGTATAGTACTTGTTGAGTTTATGAACTTAGTTACTTTACACCAGTGGCTATAAAGATAGAAAGACTAAGCCTTGCACAGAGGCATGAAAATACATTTTCAAAATGCTCAACAGTGCTGCCAAAATTATAAACTGACTGCTACACAATTAAAATAAATGCTTTTTATATATTTCTATTAGATGTGACTTTATGGCGTTTCTGTTAATATTAACACTGCTGCTTTAGTTGTTCTGACTGCTAAAATCCTCTGTTATTCCTCATTTTAAAGCCGATATTCTGTGGGGTCAGGGGGCTCGGATCCTTGTCACCTTTTTCATACCTGATGAGTTTGCATCCCTGTTGTCAATTTGTTTGGTTATCTAGGCACAGCTGTGTGTGACTCCCTCTGGTACACTGGTATGTGTTTTCCTAATGTAGAGAGCATTGATTAATTAATAAACTACACACTGACTCTAGATCCTGACCAAATCCTTATTTTTTGATCAAATGTTTTTCAAAAATGTATTGTATATTATATAACAGCTGCACATCACAGACCGGAGTCTCTGCTACTGTGGACCACGAAGGAGGGGATCATCATCCCCATCCCCAAAGACCCTGCATGGCATGGAAATCTCCTCCTCCTGGAACAATTCTACACCCAGCATATGCTCCCTGTGTTGGCCAGTAGAGAGGAGGACATTTAAATAAACATACTCTTAACACCCTCGGACTCTGCGTTGTGTTTCGTATGTGTGATGGGGTGTTATGCAGAGGGGAGGAAAACAGGACACAGCAGATTGGGACTGTGGTGGAGATGCTGAGCAGTTATTTAATTGTTGCGTGTAATTATTATTATACTGCGTGCTTCTTAGTTATTCCATCTTTTGCTGTAACATGGATCTGTATGTAACTCTATATTTACTTGTTATCTACCACACTTCCTTCTACATCATACACCATCATTATACATTATGGTGTATATAGGATATATATTTATTTGTATACATATCTGTAAATTGTATAATTTTATTTTTCGTATTTGGGATTTCTCTTTTGTCCACTCAAATACACTTGGCCCTTTCTCTTTTCCATGTGGAAAATGGCAGCTGCATATTCGGCTTTTCTCATCTGCTCCCTGTCTGCTCGTCTACAATGAGACAATTATATAATTCATTACTAATAATCATTTAAACCTGTTATTACCAATATTTCACAAATTCTTCATGTAAACTTAAGAGCACAGCTGTATGTTGAGTGTCAACTTTGCTTGGTTCATCTTACTGGGGGGCAGCTACATGGATGTCGGTGCAGTCCACAATAATTTTGCAGCTGAAGGCAGAATGAATTTATTATTGACTCAGAATGAAGCACAACTTCATGTCATACAATACATTGACTTTATTTGTAATTGTGTAAAAAAATATGAATATTGATTAGCAAGCAGGACCTGCAGGAACAGAGGATGGTGATGGATGGAGCTGGGAAGAGAGAATAAAGAAAAAAGATCAACTTTATTATCGGATATTAAAAATTCAATTTCAAAACAAGTTGCCGCTCCTACAGTTTTCTAGTATGTAAAGATGATTTCACATGACCAATGCAAAATATCCCACTCAATACATGTGTGTCTCTGAGGGGTATATTGTGCCTATGATGTATATAAATAATATACCATAACCAAATACTATTACGTACAGTGGAAATCAGGTTGCCAGAGCAGGTCAGACCAGTGTGCATGTTCCTCAGGGTCTCAGCAGTTACAGGTGAGGTAAAGAAAATAAAAGAGAAAAAGGTCAGTAACAACACTTTAAAGTAACAACACTGAATAATTATCTCTTTTAATAATTTTCTCTCAGTAATCACTCAACTACTGTCTTTCCAACAAACAGATTGACTCACTCTCACTATCATCACAATGAAACACGTCCAGAAGAATGTCATGCAAAGCTGCCTGCCTTCCTTCCTTCGACTCTCCCTGAACTGCCTGATCTTTTAATGGTCAATGTTAACCATTTGTGCAGATAGCATTAAGTAGAAAAGATCGCTGATACTAATGTGGCGTTAGCCTACCTCCCGCCCCCTTAGCACCTGGTGGAGGGGGCGATAGGCTACTCTTCAAATGTTTCACAAAATACTTACCATCATGACTACTCTTACTGTTTAACATTTTGGTTTACTTCATGTTAAGGCTAATACAAATGACAAGGCTAAGTAATGTAATATAATGCTAACTAACATGCTCGCTACTAGCTAGGTAGCTAACTTGACTATGTTCCATGCAAAACATGTATATTACCTGATATGTTTGGTCCGACGACTCCTGGTCCTTTCATCAGACGGGAAGCGATAGAACGAGCAAGTGGTATGATCTCTTTTGTGATTACAACCTCGTACAAAGCACACAGGCATCTTGTAAAAGTGAATTTATTGGAGCAATCTCTTATATTTATTGGAGGGAATAAATCAGTCTTCTTCTTCCTCTTTGCTTTGCGAGTCACAACCAGTCTTGGAGCATTATCGCCTATGACATCACTTACGCGACCCAGAATGCATTTGGGATTTGTAGTCTTTCTAGTTGCGTATTATTCATAGTCTTATATTTCAGCATTTTTACGACAAACTGTGACTTTTTTTGCATGGAAATGATTGTTTAAGATTGACAAACATCATATGTGTCATTTGTGGCACAATTCAAACGGGATCAAAAGATAACTTTTCTCTCTCCATTGACTTCAATGTATAATTTTCCGCTTCCGGGGTCCCATGGAGGCTCCCGGAAGGGGAGGGACTTCGCCTCTGAGAGAGGCGAAGTCACGCCCATCTACTTCCGGTCCATGGGACCCCGGAAGCGAAAAATTATACATTGAATTCAATGGAGAGAGAAAACGTATCTTTTGATCCCGTTTGAATTGTGCCACGAACTACACATATGATGTTTGTCAATCTTAAACAATCATTTCCATGTCAAAAAAGTCAAATTTTGTCGTAAAACTGTTGAAATATAAGGCTATGAAAAATACGCGACTACAAAGACTACAAATCCCAAATCCCATTCTGGGTCGCGCATGTGATGTCACAGGCGATAATGCTCCAAGTGGTTGCGACTCGTAATTAAAGCGAAGAAGAAGATTTCATAACTGATTTATTCCCTCCAATAAATATAAGAGATTGCTCCAATAAATTCACTTTTACAAGATGCCTGTGTGCTTTGTACCATGTTGTAATCACAAAAGTGATCATACCACTTGCTCGTTCTATCGCTTCCCGTCTAATGAAAGGACCAGGAGTCGCTGGATCAGACATATCAGGTAATATCATAGGTAATATACATGTTGCGCATGGAACATAGTCAAGTTAGCTACCTAGCTAGTAGCGACGAGTAGCGAGCACGTTAGTTAGCATTACATTACTTAGCCTTGTCATTTTTAGTAGCCTTACCATGAAGTTATTATTTTATTACATGAAGTAGCCTACACCAAAATGTTAAACAGTAAGAGTAGTCATCATGGTAAGTATTTCGTGAAACATTTGAAGAGTAGCCTACTGCGCCCTCTACCGGGTGCTAAGGAAGCAGTTCAGGGAGATTCGAAGGAAGGTAGGCAGGCAGGGAGCTTTGCATGACATTCTTCTGGACATGTGTCATTGTGATGACAGTGAGGGTGAGTCAATCTGTTTTTTGGAAAG
The DNA here is from genome assembly GCF_949606895.1 of Notothenia rossii. Classification (NCBI taxonomy): domain Eukaryota; kingdom Metazoa; phylum Chordata; class Actinopteri; order Perciformes; family Nototheniidae; genus Notothenia; species Notothenia rossii. The sequence goes on along the minus strand of NC_136904.1, from coordinate 9,649,819 downwards.
ACAGTAGTTGAGTGATTACTGAGAGAAAATTATTAAAAGAGATAATTATTCAGTGTTGTTACTTTAAAGTGTTGTTACTGACCTTTTTCTCTTTTATTTTCTTTACCTCACCTGTAACTGCTGAGACCCTGAGGAACATGCACACTGGACTGACCTGCTCTGGCAACCTGATTTCCACTGTACGTAATAGTATTTGGTTATGGTATATTATTTATATACATCAAAGGCACAATGCACCCCCCAGAGAGACACATGTATTGAGTGTGATATTTTGCATAGGTCATGTGAAATCATCTTTACATACTAGAAAAAACTGTAGGAACGGCAACTTGTTTTGAAGTTGAATTTTTAATATCCGTTAATAAAGTTGATCTGTTTTCTTTATTCTTCTCTCTTCCCAGCTCCATCCATGACCGTTCTCTGTTCCTGCAGGTCCTGCTTGCTAATAAATGCTTTATTTTTTTACACAGTTACAAATAAAGTCAATGTATTGTATGACATGAAGTTGTGCTTCATTCTGAGTCAATAATACATTCATTCTGCCTTCAACTGCAAAATGATTGTGGACTGCACCGACATCCATGTAGCTGCCCCCCAGTAAGATGAACCAAGCAAAGCTGACACTCAACATACAGCTGTGCTCTTAAGTTGACATGAAGAATTTGTGAAATATTGGTATTTATTTGGAAAAAATGACTGACGATGCAGAAAACTTTTTTTATTTAGGAACAGTGGTCAGGTGAAGCATTTATCACTACATATGTGTCACACTTAAAAGGCCAAACACACCTTGTTTACAACTCCCCAGTTGACAGCCATGACTCCGTCTAAATTGTACCCCCCAAGCACCCTCTTCATGAGGGACGCGCATGGAGTGGATGAAAGTCCCGACCTCAGCACAGCACCAAAATGGCTGGCTATCAACCTGCCCTGCCTGTGTAACTGCCTCTGAGTCTGCTGTCCTACGGTGGCTGTCTGGATGGCAGCTTGCTGGTCTCTGCTCAGTCGCATTGAGGCAAGAATTGCCTCAAGCCCCCGACCCCCATGCTCCTTCACCAGCTCCGGCACGTTGAAAATGGCCTGATGTTGAGGCTGCAGCTCTGGCTCAGGTGACAAAAGCCATGCCATGCCACGCTGCGCCCCTCAGTGCAGACCTGAACCAGTCTACTTCCTCAGTGGCGATGTCTCTGGCCAGTGGGTTGTATGTCTCCTCTTGCTGTTGGTAGAGTTGAGACACCGGCTGGACTACTTTTGAAGTGCCAGGCTTCCTCCACTGGCACTCAACTTCTGTGGAGCTGATCTGCCACATGGCAAATATTGCCAATGCTGCAGCGTGGCTGCATTTGTACATCCCCCGTGCACAACCACAGACAGCGCTCCGCATCGCGCCATCCTCTCCCATGTAGATCTGTACAAATAAAGTAAGTACCATGTTTGTTAACATGCTATAATAGATTGAATGAGCAATACAAGGATGGTCCAGATCTGGGGGTGGGAGGGTTTATTTTTCCATAGTTTTGTCCTCTTGTCTGATTGTTGTTATTGTTTGTTTTTTCTGAATTTTTTGTAATTTGTGTTGTATTGGTTGTGATTGTACATTGTATTTTTTTAAATGTGAATTACATTTTTGAAAAACATTTGATCAACAAAAAAGGATTTGGTCAGGATCTAGACTCAGTGTTTAGTTTATGAATTAATCAATGCTCTCTACATTAGGAAAACACATACCAGTGTACCAGAGGGAGTCACACACAGCTGTGCCTAGATAACCAAACAAATTGACAAGATAACCAAAATCCTTGAATCTACACACAGCAAATAAACTCAAATGACACAACGAGATGTAAAAAGGAGATCACACATATAGTCGATATAAAACTGGCCGCTTCAATCTGAAGAGCAACTAAAACAAAACACGGGAGTGTACCTTGTTCTTGTGAACACCAATGTTATCCACAGCATACACACCCGTATACATCACACCCGTTCTAGGTTCTGATTGGCTCTCTAGGTTGGCATTCTAGCTTCTGACTGGCTGTCCAGGTTGTCAATCACAGCCGTGGTTCATATTATGCTAGTCGACTCGTAACATCGCTAAACTTTTTTTCTTGATGGTTTTCTCAGTCAACTAATGCAATTGATAAAAGTAACATAAATTAACACAGCCCTGCACACTGCAGTCATTATATGCCGGGTCTGTGGTTCATCATCTTCTTTTTCTTTCTCCTCCTTATTGACTGACATTAACCTTAAACATTGCACTCATATTATTCACCGAAACCTTGTAAATGTTCACCTCGTTTTATACTTTTATTCTCATTCTGAAAGAATGAGGTGAAATGTGCCAACGTGACGGCCATCTTTGTGTTGGTGACGCGTATTGTGCGGGACCAGAGACATGTAGTTCACTGAGCGGCTTAACACAACAAAAATGTGTTACTTCACAGTTTTACGACACATTTTAATTTTTTTCACTTGCAAAATGTTCTTTTAAACTGACAAACATCATATGTGTCATTCGTGGCACAATTCAAACGGGATCAAAAGATACGTTTTCTCTCTCCATTGAATTCAATGTATAATTTTCCGCTTCCGGGGTCCCATGGAGGCTCCCGGAAGGGGAGGGACTTCGCCTCTCTTGTTTGAGACAAGCGAGTCCTGCGCAGACCTGCGCAGTTTCGATCAACGTCTTGCTCGTGCGTTGCATGATGGTTAGTCATTTTGTCCCACTTGCTCTGGAGGCTCGCTCACATGAGACGTTGAAATCTCGCGGGACAAAGACGCCCGCAGCCTTGAGAGCGAGGCGGCGCAGTTACTCTCCACGGGCTGCGGAGGCGAAATGCTTGATGGTTTTTACCCCGTGCTGCTGATGAAACTCTCCAATTGGCTCGGCAAAGTTGTTGTTTGGTGTCAGTTTTACGTCGCCACTTCCGTTTACATTTTTCATCATTGTTCCACTATGTTTATCATCATGAAATGAATATCTATATATGTTATACTATACTTGCACTGCTTACCGTTTTTATACTTTATATATCTTAGCATATTCATACACACTGTTCATACTGCTCACAGGCTGCTGTGTATATCTAGTGTATTCATACCCCTCACTGTTTATTCATCATTCACTTCATTCTATCTTTTATTCTGTGTACATTACTTTTCACTTTACTGCTTGTTGCACTCCTGGTTAGAAGCTAAACTGCATTTCGTTGTCTCAGTACCTGTAATCTGTGCAATAACAATAGAGTTGAATCTAATCTTGAGCAGGAACAAATGTATTTACTTAGTACATATCTGACATTAACAATTAAACACATGTGTGCATTCTTTATAAATGCAAACCGAGTCAAGCCGACTCCGGAGGTGGCGGTATGCACCTTAAAGTTGTTTGCAATCCGCCCCAAAAGTTTTTTTTGAGACCTCCCCCGGCTGCGATCGGAAATTCTCGTCTACTTTCGAGGCGAGCCGCAACGCGTCTCAAACAAGCCTACTAGGTTATGGCTAGAAAGGATCCGTCTTGTGTAAAACTCTCGCGAGAATTTGGCTGAATGTCACGTGGCTGAATGTTTACGTTTGGCAGGCAGCCTTTCAGTTACGATCGTTAACATCAGTTGGCCACAGCAAATAATGGTGAGAAGCTAAACTATCTATTAATTATGTCAATGGCAGGGAGTGTGATTATTGAAATAGGGTGTTAGCGGTCTTGTTGGTGTTCAAAGAAGAATGACAACACTGTAGATCACCAACACTATGGTTTATTTTTTATTCAAAGGCAAGTCAACGTTGTCGCAGTAAAAGTCCCAAGATAGCTCCTGGTGCAATAAAATGTTCCCTTGCAGTGTTTTACTATTAAGTCTGATGTTTCCCTATTAATATTGCTGCTGCATTAATGTGTATGTTGCATCATGTTACTGCTGAAGATGTGTTTCCGAGCCGCTCCGATTACAACGAGAGTTACAACGAGAACGTGACGTCATATTTACACTAGACGGATCCTTTCTAGCCATAACCGACCTAATAGAGAGGTGAAGTCCCTCCCCTTCCGGTGGGACTCATGGGACCTTATTTCGGAAACATTTGTATTGAAGTCAATGGAGAGAGAAAGATTATCTTTCGATGCCGTTTGAATTGTGCCACGAATTACACATATGATGTTTGTCAATCTTAAATAATAATTTCCATGTCAAAAAAAGTCACAGTTTGTCGTAAAACTGTTGAAATATAAGACTATGAAAAATACGCAGCTAGAAAGACTACAAATCCCAGAATCCCGGTCCCGCATGCTGGCTCTTACGGAACCGACTAACTGCCCGTTTGTGTATGTACAGCTCTCAACATGCCCAGACTTGTAGTGATTTTCACCTCTTTTAATACTTTTTGTCTCATTCTGAAAGAAAGGAGTGAAATATGTCAACGTGACGGCCGTCTTGGTGTATGGTGCGAGACGGGAAATGTAGTTCATTGAGCGGTTTCACACAAAAAAAAGTGTTTCACAGTTTTAGGACAAATTTAAAAAATGTTGACTTGTAAAATTATCTTTTAAATTGACAAACATCATATGTGTAATTCGTGTGACACAATTCAAACGGGATCGAAAGATAATCTTTCTCTCTCTATTGACTTCAATGCAAAACTTTTCCGAAATAAGGTCCTGTGGAACTCAACCGGAAGGGGAGGGACTTCGCCTCTCTATTTCGGAAAAATAATGTATTGAAGTCAATAGAGAGAGAAAACTTATCTTTCGATCCCGTTTGAATTGTGCCATGAATTACACATATGATGTTTGTCAATCTTAACAAAAAAGTCACAGTTTGTCGTAAAACTGTTGAAATATAAGACTATGAAAAATACGCAACTAGAAAGACTACAAATCCCAGAGTCGCGTAAGTGATGTATGTAACAATTGTTTTCCTCCACTAAGAGATAGCTAAAATCAGCGCCATATAGATATAATCTATCTGGCGCTGGCTAAGATAAGATAACTTTAACAAGATGCCTGTGTGCTTAGTACCAGGTTGTTATCATACCAGCAATGGGTCTTGCTCGTTCTTTCTCTTCCCGTCTGATGAAAGGACCAAGAGTGGCTGGATCAAGTTAGCTACCTAGCTAGTAGCTTGCACGTTAGTTAGCATTACAGCCTTGTTATTTTTATTAGACTTAATATGAAGTAACATCAAGTAACCCAACATGTTAAACAGTAAGAGCAGTAGTCATATTTCGTGAACCCTTTGAAGAGCACTGTCACCGGTGTGATCATTCTATAATACACAATTTAAGTCCGGGGGAGAAATGCTAACGCTAACGCTAGCATCGGCAATCGCCAATCTTTTTCTTCATGCTATCTGCACAAATGGTTGACATTAAACATTAAAAAGACCAGGCAGTTCAGAGAGAATCAAAGGAAGGCAGACAGGCAGCTTTGCATGACATTCTTCTGGACGTGTTTCATTGTGGTGATAGTGAGGGTAGCAATCGTTTTGTTGACAAGACAGTAGTGACGGCCATCTTGGTGACGTGTGTTGTTCTGCGAGACCAGAGATGTAGTTTATTGAGCGTTTCACACAAACAAATGTGTTACTTCACAGTTTTACGACACTTTTTTTTTTTTGACTTGCAAAATTATCTTTTAAATTGACAAACATCATATGTGTAATTCGTGGCACAATTCAAACGGGATCGAAAGATAATCTTTCTCTCTCCATTGACTTCAATACATAATTTTTCCGAAATAAGGTCCCATGGAGCTCCACCGGAAGGGGAGGGACTTCGCCACTCTATTATACATCCATGCTGCAGCCCCGAAGACTGCAGTTTACGGACCGCAGTCCTGGGATGCACTCCTAGGACCCTACCTTTTCGTGACACTGCCACCTAGCAAGTAGGAGACATGAATATCATAATGTGAAGTGCTTTTAAAGTTGTATTTGTTTAACATTAAAGGTCCAATGTCATGGCAATTTCTACTGATCATAATTCCATTGTTGAGGTATACTAAAATAGATTTATACTGTGCATTTTTCCAAACTCACATTGGTTTCTCATACAGCACCTCTGTAAAGTAGGTATTCACCAGTATTCACTGGGTGTTTCTCAATGTCGAGTAAAGCTGCTCCAGAGCCACTATTTCAAGCGTACTACGTCGAAGGACTGTTCCAATGTCCAGCATAGGCTACTTGGAATTCTACCGAGCCCGGCGTACGTCGTAGCGAGAAATTTTGATGCTGCACATGTGTAGACTCCACGGTCTTAAAATCCCCACAATGCTTTGCGCACGGACCAATTCCCCAAATATGTGGCGGAAAATGTAAGGCGGGGCCTCTCATATGACGCACACCTGCACACTTGCTCGCCTTTTCCACTCTTCGTTTTCCGAATGCCAGGAAGTATTAGTAATAGCTAGTGGATCGCCGGAGCTGTTAGATTAACATTAACATGCTTATTGTAGTTCTAAGTGCAATGCCTTGCGGCCTGCAGCACCATCCTTGATGGAGCATGTGGGCTGGACCTGTATTTTCCAGGAAAGGAGTGAGCAGAGGGTCGAGTTGTCAATTCTTGTTCTATTTTCTGTGACTACTAAAGAGACGCGCTACCATGGAAACCAAACAATGGTGTAGCTGTAATAACGTCAGAGTGGAAACAGTCCTGAGTAAATCTGATTTTGTCAGAAATCGGGAGAAATATGACCCCGGGAGGAAACCGGGAGAGGGCTATCGGGAGGGTTGGCAAGTATGCTCCCTGTTAGTTGAAAATGTACGCTAAAGGTCCTGGTGTGTGAGGAGCTCCGCGGATTGGTCCATTTTGGTTCCGGGAACTGCATGACATCATGTGGTTCCAAACAAACAAATGGAAAAAGAGAAATCTCCAACGAGGTGTTCTGGGTCAGCATAGACAGGTCTTTTCTGTGTTAGAGTTTTACTCGCTACAGGGTGTACTTTGAGGGTTTTTGACTCTGCAGACCGTTTACATGCAGAAAAACCTTCATACCTTTATAAAGGGATGGGTAATGACCAGAAGAGCACACAGTCCACACAGCCTGGGGAGGGCAGGAGGCAGTCACACAATCACAGTTTAGTGCTAGCTTTGTGTAATCTTATCTAGTATTTGACTTACATTAGAAAGTTTTAATGTTAAGTTTGATTTTGCATGTGAAAAGTGGAGGAGACTACGGTGGCCGTCAGGTGTACACGCGGAACAACGGCCAAAAACGCACACATAAGCAGGAAACACCTGCAAATAATGAAATGAAAAACAAACAAACCCCGAAAATAAACGCAACAGAAAAACGCTGCAAATACAAAAACGATATGCAAAGTCAAAAACACATAGCTACAAACCCAAAAACAAATGCAAAACATACCGGAAGTGCTCCAGGCCTCTAGGGGGCGCATTACGTGGAACAGATCGATGTCTGACCAGACATAGACATAGAACGAGTGATGGAAATTGAAGCCGGAGGAAAAAAAGTTGATTTAAGTGGACAAAGCCAATATATAAGAAGGTACGTTTTGTTTGATACATAGAGCGTCATATTAACGTAGCTAGCGAACCTAACTACTACACCAGCTGAGGAGAGGAGTGCTTCACGTGAAGAGAAGATAAAGTGAAGGAGGAACATTGTTAAAAGAGATGACAAATCAAGTGCAGGTAAATAACACGGGCCATAGTGAGTAATGCGGAAAAAGGACATTTGAAAAAAGAGAGAGAGAGAGAGAGAGAGAGAGAGAGAGAGAGAGAGAGAGAGAGAGAGAGAGAGAGAGAGAGAGAGAGAGACCGTAAACACCAAACTGCTTTATTGTTGACTCACCAATCAGGATGTAAGCACTAGAAGGAGGCTTCATGTAAGACATTTATAAAAACAACAATGGATATATGGACAGCAGCCAGAGGAAGAGGTAGAGGGAGGATAAGAGAGAGGGAGGATAAGAGAGAGAGAGAGGATAAGAGAGAGAGGGATTTTTATTTTTTTATTTTTCAAAACACTTTTATTCACAAAGCAAATAACCAAACAGACACATTGACACACATTGTCAGTTCAGACAACGACTGAAAATAAGATCCTCATTCTCCACAGAACACAAAGCATTTTTAAAGCACCAGATGGCCTCAAATTCTCCCACATTTTTTGTTAAGCAAAAGTAACCGTAGTCCGCTTTCAGTCTTGCTTTAACCATCCGCTTGAAAATCGAAACTGCATCGGTATCCAACGATTCCGCAACTTTATTCCTCCTGCTGAGGTAAATGGCCATTTTAGCCTGCCCCAACAAAAAATTCAAAAGCTGACTTTTGCACTTTTGCTTCTGACTGTACCTACAACCCAAAATGAACATTGTCTTAGAAAAAACCGCATTAAACAAAATCAACATCTGAGTGAGTAACTGAAAAAGACAAAGGAGTCGACCACATTCCGTAAAGCAATGAAAAATGGTTTCCCTCTGTTCACAGAAAGGACAGGCGTCAGACACTGTAGGGTTGATAACTGAAACAAACGCATTTACAGCTACTGCAGCGTGGAGAATCCTCCACTGGAGGTCCCCACCCCTCTTAGTCAGCGGAGGCTTGTAAAGCGCTCTCCACTCAGGCCTCTGAGCCTCAGTCAGGCCCTGGTGGGCTCTCCACCGGGTGTCCACTCGCTCCTGGAGTCTGCTCTGATTCAGCACCTTTGTCACCAAATAATTAAATGTTTTGTTGGACATGGTGCTAAACTTAAAATCAGTAACATTGTCCAACTTTAACAAAAAACCCTCACAACTGAGGTCAGGAAAACATTGCATCTCTGGAAAAGAGTCATTGTCATTTGGAGACTTCAGTCCGTTACAGTGAGCAGCGATCAGCGCCAGCTCTGATTGGCTGAGCTGCTGTTTCCAGCTCTGCAGCAGGAGGCTGACCACCCGGACTGACCTTTGGCTCAGACGTGAGGCCAGGCCTGCAGCGTTGTCCAGACGGAGGCTACACACCTCCACCACCTGGCCCAGCGTGAGGATCCTCTCCTCACAGAGTCTCTGTTGTAGAGAAGGCCCTACTCCACACACAAACCGAGATCCACGGACCACCGGCTCTCTGAGGAGCCAGAACAGTGAGCCACAGCACTCTGGTCTCTCTTTTTTGAGTAGTCCCCACACCTTGAAGAGACCTCCATAGAAACCCGAGAGATTGCTCAGGCGTAATCCTTTTAGGTCCATTAGGAACAGCAACTCAGCCAGACCCAGCCCACCACAGCGTTCCAATAAGGCCCGAGCTACGGGTCTCCAGACCAGGTCAGCAGGTCCAGTCAGGAACCTTTGGACGAACCGGAGCCTGAAAGCAGCCCCTCTGCTTGCCAGGTGAACCAGGCTATGTCCCCCCTCCTCCTTTGGCAGGAACAGGACGCTCTAAAGGACCCAGTGCATGCGGTCCCAGAAGAAGTCCACCATGAGAGCCTGCACCCTGGACAGCAGGTTTACGGGTGGGTCGGTGCATGCCAGCCGGTGAGCCAGCATGGAGGAAACAAGGTTGTTTAAAATAAGGATACGCTCTTTAAAAGAAAGTTTGGGCAGGATCCACTTCCACTTCTTTAACCGGCCTTCCACTTTCTCTATAAGCCCGTCCCAGTTTTTCAAACAAAACGTGTCATCACCAAGATAAACACCCAGGTACTTTACCCCTGCCCTTTTCCAACCAAGGCCCCCAGGTAAGAACAAGCTGTCAATACTGCCCTCTCCTACTGCTAAGGCCTCACTTTTCCCCCAGTTGACTCGAGCAGCTGAGATTTTGCAAAAATTGCTCAGTTTCAGTTAAAACATTGATGTCATCTTGTTTTTTAACAAAGACCATTATGTCATCCGCATACGCAGACAATTTAAAAACATCCCTACAGCCAGGAAAAGAGAAACCCTGTAACTTTGAACTTAACCGGTGTAAAAAGGGCTCTATGGCCAGGGAGTAGAGCATCCCGGACAAAGAGCAGCCCTGTCGGACTCCTCTCTGAGCTTCAAAAGGAGCACACAAACTACCGTTTATCTTCAGTACACTCTCAATGTCTCTGTACAAGACCTGGATCTTGGCTATGAGACCAGAGCTGAACCCAAAAGCTTCCAGCGTCTGCCACAAGTACTGGTGTTCAACTCGGTCAAAAGCCTTTTCTTGGTCTAGAGAAATCAGACCAAGCTCACAGCCCAATGAACCGGAGAGGTCCAAAACATCTCAAATTAGAGTCACGTTGTCAGTTATCAACCTGCCGGGTACACAGTATGTCTGGTCTACGTGAATGACATGCTCCATCACTTTTCTCAGCCTCGTCGCTAACACTTTGGAAAGCAGCTTGTAGTCGGTACAGAGTAGAGACACAGGACGCCAGTTCTTAATCTCCTGCAGGTCTCCTTTCTTAGGGAGGAGAGTGAGCACAGCTCTCCTGTAACTCAGAGGCAACCTCCCGTTACTTAGACTGTCTCTGAGCACACTCAGCAGTTCGTCACCTATAACCGGCCAGAGAGCCTTATAGAAGTCTGCAGGCAGGCCGTCTATGCCAGGAGCCTTCCCACTCTGCATGCTCTGCAGGGCCTCCTGCAGCTCCTGGGCAGAGAGCTCCACCTCCAGCTCAGCATGGTCCTCCTCAGGGACGTTAGGAAGGCCCTCATAGAACGACTGCGCCACCTCTGGCTCGGCCTGGAACTCTGTTTTGTAGAGCTCTTTGTAGAACTCCACAGCACACTGACGAATGTCGGCGGACTCCTGAAGCAGCTGCCCAGCATTGGATCGCAGGGAGTGCATCAGCCTCCTCTGACCATTCTTACGCTCTAGACCAGTGGTCGCCAACCAGTCGATCGCGATCGAGTGTGGTGCGGGTAGATCGCGGACCGTTAAAAAAAAAAGTAACAAAAGAAAGAAAAATAAAATAAAAATAATAATGTTTGAAAAATACGTTTTTAGATGTAAACCTATCATCCATCACCCCGTTAGCAGGTGCCACTTGATTGACGTATATTTGAGACACCTCAATAATATAATACATTAACCGTGCTTTACGTGAACCTCATCATGACACAAGAGACGACGGCAGGACTATAATTTCCCATGTTCAGTGAACGCAACAGAGGCAACACACCAGACCAATCAGAGAGTTGCATGGAAATACACGTGTGCTTGTGTCATTCAATCTCGGCTCTGTGTGTGTGTGGCGATAGCGCATTTAGTGTGATAGAGAGGGAGTGATGGAGAGAGGGAGTGAGGGAGAGAGAGGGACCGGTGCTAGCGGGGACCGTGATGTTAGCATCTGGTTAGCTAGCTGCACTAACGGACATAAGGAGCTGTTTCCACAACAAGCTGGAAGAGAGTCCTTTCCTGTCAGACTGAGGGGCTCAGGTGAGCTAAAGGACTCTCTGAGTGTTTATAACAGTTTTGTCACAAATTATTCAAAGGATTATTTCCGCGGCACACCTTCATATGATCATTATAGTTATACAAACAATAAGAAAATAAATGAAAAACAGCTATGAAATAGCCTACTATATGGCAGTAAAACAAGAATACAGTTTAATGTGATTTGTAAAATATCCATAAAGAAAAAGAAAATCCGTTTAAAGTTCTGTTTCATATGGGTGCTGAGAGAGGTATCCATAGATCTCTTCATGTTGCTCTCAAAGTGCACCAGATTGATGCTTTCAACTTCAATATTTTAAAAAAAATCTTCCCGGGGGAGCATCCCCCCGGACCCCCCTTGAGGAGGTGAGGTGAGGTCCGCCACCCAATAGCACTTTACCCCTGCCTATATGCCGTGAGCTGATTATGGAGCCTTCATTGTAACAGTAATTCAGATGCAATTAGCCTATATAAAAGGCCTCAAATTGGAAGCATTGTCTGGGCCGTCTTTTTCACTCAATTCTGCAATAGGTAGATCTCGCCTTTCACCTAGGCCGAGGTCGGTGATCTTGGGCTTAAAAAGGTTGGTGACCACTGCTCTAGACCAAAGAAAAAGTGAGAGGGAGCATCCATTTTCACGATGTTCTGAAACCGGGATCGGACCAGAGCACCCTGAGCAGAAAACCCCAGCAGGTCAGACAGAGCTGAGTTTTTACTTTTGAAAACTTCAACATGTTCTCGCTCTCTTGTGGAGTCTGCCAATCCCTGCAGCTCCACCACTTCTCTCTCCAGAGCTCTCAGAGATCTAGCCATGTCCTTTGTGACATTGAAAGTGTACTGTAGGTAAAGCTGCTTGATCTTCACTTTACCTACACCCCACCACTGCTGAAGAGAATTGTACTCACTCTTAGATAAGCGGTAGTTTTCCCAAAAGAATGAAAAAACATTTTTAAAATGGTTGTCGGCCAACAGAGAAGCATTAAAGTGCCAATACGCACTATTACACTTAACATGATTAATAAAAACTGAGACTTGTACGAGGGAATGGTCAGAGAATCCCACTGGACTGATGGAGCAGCTTCTGCTTACATTAATGTGATGATTAAAAACATAGACACGATCCAGCCTAGCCAGAGACAACAGGTCATCCCTAGAGTGCACCCACGTGTACTGCCGCTGGCCCGGGTGGAAGTGCCTCCAAACATCACACAGCTCAAAGCTTTCTGTTAATCTTATTAAGGCACTCTTCGAGGCAGCATGCGGTTCCTGGTGGTTCCTATCCAGCACAGGGTTCTCTGTACAGTTGAAGTCACCCCCCAGGAACAGATACTCCTCACTATCACAGGTGCTAAGAGTGTGTTTCAGTTTCTCAAAAAAAAAAAGCCTCTCTGCGCCCACACTGGGAGCATAAATATTTATAAAACATATTTTAACTTTTTCAAATTCAGCATTTATTTTGAGCAAGTGTCCTGGGGTGACCTCATCGACCGTACAGGAGAAGGGTGTAAAGCCCCTCGCAAAGAGAATGGCAACCCCTCCACTATTGCTGCGCTTATGGCTGAAGAAGCCCTCCCCCCCCCCATTCCCTCCTCCAGTCACTCTCGTTCTCAGCAGTACTGTGAGTTTCCTGGAGAAACGTCACATTTAAACTCTTTTTTCCTAATAAAGTAAATAAAAGTGCTCTCTTAGCATCCCCTCGAGCACCGTTAATGTTTAAAGAGCCCATCTTTATGTCACTCATTATGAAATTATAGTTGCATCCTAACAAAATCAAAAACCTGGCTGAAGAAAAAAATAAAATAAAACCAAGATGTACTTATTCATCTTTCTTTGCAGTTTCCTCTCTAATCCTCTGAAGTATCTTCTTTAACCGAGCCTTCTCTGGGCCGCTGAAGAAAGGTTCCCCTAAGGCTTCTTTGCGCCGTATGAGAACCCTGGCAGAATTGTGAAAGATCTGCAAATCAGTAAAAAAAATCATCTAATTTCACCCCCCTCCACCCCTTAGTTTCCACCAGAAAGGATCTGATCCTCTGGAAAGAGTACTCCTCTCCCTTTGCTAACTCAACGATGTCAAAGAATGACTCACTGTCATTGTCCTCTGAGTCCTCTGAGACTCCCTCTGGCTGAGAGGAGGAACACAGCGACTCCCTTTTTGACACCTTCCCTTTTTGAGCCACACTTCCTTTGCTCACTTGTTCGTTTTTCCTTTTCACAGGTAACCTTAGCAAATCCTCATCCATTACCACATCCTCCAGAACAGACTCAGCCACTCTGGCTGCAGTGTGCTCACTATCTGCTTTCTGTGTGACCTGAGTGTCTGTGTGTGTGATACTGTGTGTACCGGCTGCCTGTGTGCTTTCTACGCGTGAAACCGTTGGCTCTGCCACGGACCGACTGACCTGCGGTTCCGCCGCGGGCGCGGGCCCGGCCGTGGACAAAGCAACCGGCAGCACCTTTCGCCCGGCCGTGGACAAAAGGACCTGCAGCGGCTCCGGCGGCAAGGACCCCAGCACCGGCGGCCCGGCCGTGGACAAGGCAACCGGTAGCGGCTCCGCCGTCGCGGACACCACGGGTGCGTCACCCGCCCTCTCCGGGCACGCGCGGATCAGGTGTCCTGCCGCTCCACAACCATAACATCTCAAAATGTCAGACGTAACATGGACAGTATACACAAAATCATCAATTTTAAACTTGAGAGCCAGATTAAGTTCCCCTTCATCCTTCTTCAGGACCATAAGCACCTGTCTCCTAAAAGACACAACGTGCTTGAGGTGCGGGGATTTACAGCGGGGATCAACTTAATGGGAGACGCAAGCTACCCGTGTCGAGCCAGCTCTCTTCTTCTTCTTCTTCTTCTTCTTCTTCTTCTTCTTCTTCTTCTTCTTCTTCTTCTTCTTCTTTTCTTTAATGGCGAATCGCTTTCACTTGGAGTATATATCGCCACCTACTGTTGAGTTATTAAATGTTCATATTAAATCCTTGTCCTCAGACCAGTGCTTTTGAGGAATTTGAAGATCAGCTTGTTTGCTTCATTTCTTGATTTACTTTCATATATTGCCTTGAAATCCATGTCCTTGATGTTGAGTTGTTCCAGTGCAGTTTTCAGAATGAATCTTTGTCTGTTATAATCCGGGCAGCTAAAAAATACATGATGTATTGTCTCTGGTTGTTGGCAACCATCCCAATTGCCATTTGGATGTTTTCCAATCAGATGCAGTGATGAGTTTAGTCCAGAGTGTCCCAATTTTATCCTGCTGTTAATGCTCTGTTCTCTTCTACTACTCCCCCACGTGCTTCCTGTTCCTACTTCCCTTTGTATCTGATATAAATGTCTTCCTTTGGTGTTACTGTCCCATAGTTTTTGCCATTGTTGCTTGATAACCACTTTTGTAAAAGATTTGACTTCTGCTCTACTGATGGGTACCATAATATCAATCTGGTTTGCTTTCAAACCACATTTTGCCAGTTGATCCACTACTTGCTTCCCTCTAATACCCACATGCGCTGGAACCCACACAAATTGAACAACAATTCCCAGATGAACTAACCTAAACATGATGTGTAAAATTTCATGTAAAATATCCTGACGACATTCTGAAGGGAAGTTGTTTATACTCTCCAGAGCTGCACTGGAGTCAGAGCAAATGACCACTCGCATTGGCTGTATTTCCTCTACCCACTGAAGTGCTAGAGAGATAGCCATCATCTCTACTGTATATACTGCAATGTGATCACTTGTACGCTTTCCCACTTTGACTTTTAACTCAGGAACATAAAATGCACAACTAGTTAGACCATTTTCTGGATTTTTGGATCCATCAGTAAATATTTTTATAAACTGCCCATATTGTTTATCTAGAACAGTGTTCACATAAGCCTGTACATTGAATTTGTTTTTCATTGAATGTACCCGTTTCAAGAGTGATAAATCCACTATAGGTTGAGGTAGCAACCATGGTGGAACAGCTGATAACAACACCGTCGGACTAATATTCCATTCTTTAACTTTGAATTCCTTACATATTTCCGAAACACAAAAACAAAAACTTTCTTTTTTTATTTTGTTACTTTCCCAACTTGTTTGTACAGTTTGTTTAGTAGGGTGAGTATCTTTATGACCCTGTAGATTTGCCCAGTAATTAACAATTAACTGTTTTCTCCTCAAAGAAATAGGTACTTCTCCGACCTCTACCTGAAGTGCCGACACTGGTGTAGATCTGACTGCCCCACAGCATATCCTTAGTGCTTGTGCCTGGACTCTATCTAATTTTTGAAGAGAAGAGTATGCAGCTGAACCATACACTATTAGTCCATATTCTATGGCTGATCTTATTAAGGCTGTGTATACGTTCCTCAAAGCAGCTTTATCAGCCCCCCACTTAGTGCCTGCCAAGCACCTCATAACATTTAAAACCCTTTTACATTTATCTACGACTTTATCAATGTGAGTTCTCCATGTGACTCTCTCGTCCAACCATATTCCCAGAAATTTAAATGTCTTCACTTTCTTTAGATCTTGTCCATAAAGTTTTAACCTAACCTCCTCACCTATCCTTTTCCTCGTAAAAAATAAAGTTTCAGTTTTTTCCACCGACAATCTAAACCCCCATGTCAGAGACCAGCTTTCAATTTCCGTAATGGCTTCCTGAATCTTAGCTACAATATATTTTACATTTCTGCCCCTTTTCCAAATAGCTCCATCATCTGCAAAAAGTGACTTACCAATATCAGATCCTACTTGTGTATATATATCATTGATCATGATAGAAAATAAAAGAGGACTGATGACACTCCCCTGCGGGGTTCCATTTTCAACTTCATGCCTGCGAGAATATGACTTGCCAACTCGGACTCTGATGGCACGGCCAAACAAAAAATCCATAATCCAATTATATACATTACCTCCCAGACCCATAATGTCCAGTTTTATTAATAAACCTTCCTTCCACATCATATCGTAAGCTTTTTCCACATCAAAGAATACAGCTACAACACACTCCTTATTCGCTTGGGCTTTCCTGACTTCAGACTCCAGGCACAGCAGTGGATCTAAAGTACTCCGCCCTCTTCTAAACCCACTCTGATAAGGAGTCATTAGTTCATTTTTCTCAATGTAGTATGTTAGCCTTTCTGTTATCATTCTTTCCATAACTTTACACAAGTGTGATGTCTATAACTGCCTGGACTGGTTGGATCTTTCCCAGGTTTCCTAATAGGAATAATGACAGACTCTTTCCATATTATTGGCAGCTTCCCTTTCTCCCAGATCTTATTGTACATCTCCAGCAGCTTTCCTAATGCAAAATCACTTAATTTGGTCAACATTATATAACATACATTATCTTTCCCAGGAGCAGTCATTTTACACTTACTTAATGCTCTTCTCAACTCTTGAATAGAGAAAGGTATATTTACAACACTCTGCGACGAATGTCTTTCTTCATATACATTTGGATGTTCATCTAACACTTCCTGCCTCCGGATCTTACCTTCTTCTGTCAAATTTTCCGAAGAATGAACTTTGACAAAATGTTCAGCTAGAATTTCTGCCTTCTCCAAAGCACCAGTGGCAACTTCCCCTCCAATCTCTAATACTGGCAGGTTACTCTGATGTCTTATTCCCCTCATCTTCTTAATCATTCCCCATACTTTATCTAATGGTGTAGTTCTCCCAATACTTGAACAGAATCCTCTCCAACACTCCCTTTTTGCTCTTTTAACAATGTTCCTTACCTGAGCCTGTGCCTTTTTATATTCTAATAAATTATGTAATGAATGTGTCTTTCTTAGCTTTCCAAACAGCCTGATTTTGTTTCGGATTGCATCATTACAGTCTTTGTTCCACCACGGTACCATCTTAACACATTTACCAAGTTTCCCAGTTTTATTCCCAATAGTTTGATTAGCGCTTTTAATTATATTTGAAGTAAATTGCTGATTTATTTCATCAATACTTTCTGCCATATCAATCTGATCCAATTCATTATCGCACAATTTAGCAAACATCTCCCAATTTGCTTTCGAAAAAGTCCATCTCATGATACCGTCTAGCTCAACCACATGATTTATATCAAACTTGATTATAATCGGAAGATGATCACTCCCAATACTGTTATTTGCCAATACTTCCCAACTGCTACCAGAAGCTAATTCACTTGTTACAAGAGTTAGGTCGATCGCAGACTCTGTTCCATCTCTAAAATTGATCCTTGTACCTTGCCCATTATTTAAACAAATTAATTCCTTTGCCTCCATTAAATCCTCCACCACCTGTCCGTTGTAATCTGTTGATCTCCCTCCCCACATTGTATTATGTGCATTAAAATCACCACACCATATTATTTCATTTCCTTGGCAAAGACTGTCTAATTCCTCTATTTTGAGTTTATTACATGGATTATAAAAAATCAGGACACTAATTTTCCTTTTATTAATCCAAACTTCTACACCCACTATTTCTAAATCCTGACTGTACTTAAAAGTTAGCTTACTATAAGACATGACTTCTCTGATAAAGATTGCACATCCCCCTCCCTGGCCATCATTTCTATCTTGTCTTATAGCAGTATATCCCCCAATTATGAAGTCCAAATGAGTCTTCAGCCATGTTTCTTGAATACAAATAACGTCTGGTTTTTCTTTTAACTGATATATATATATATAGGTCTTGAATTCTTGTCCATTTGCAATAGGGCTTCTAGCATTCCATTGCAGAATGAGAAAAACCATTCATCTACTCAATCTGTGAATCATCATTATTGGTGGTTAGCATTTCATGTATCATTTCAACGGTTATATCCTTTATCCCCAAAAATTCACCTGCTGCCTCCACTATTGTCTTCAGTCTTGACCTCTTTTTTGTCTGTTGTAAAGCAACATTCACCACTTTTCCAATAAAGGCCACAAACTTGTACTTATTAACAATCAATGCATCCTCTCCTATCACACACTTATGTGAACACTTTGTGGAGCTTTCCTTTGCCTGTGGGAGTTTGGGAAAATCTTTTGAAGAGAACATACTTGATGCTACTTGGGATTTCCTAGCTATGTTTAGTGAAGCCTTTTCTGTTGCTTCAGCATATGAGACTTTATTTTGCACTTTGTACCTCTGCACCTCCTTGGCCTTTTTCTGCACTTCACAGCCCTGATACGCAGCACTATGTTCCCCTCCACAGTTACAACATTTCACCTTAGCACCTGCAGTACAACTACCATATTCATGTTCCCCCGCACATGTTGGACACCTGGGCTTAGTTGCTTTGCACTTGTCTGCCACCTGCCCAAACCTTTGGCACTTAAAGCACCGCAGAGGTTTAGGGATGAATTCTCTTACTGGAAAGCTCATGCAACCGATCATTATCTTCTGTTGTATTTTTTCTTCAAACTGAAGAAGAACAGACAAACTATCCACTATCTTACCTTGATACCTAGTAGGAAAACGCTTTACTACAGTCACTTTCCCCCCTTTAATTTCCTTCTTGAGTTCTTCTATGCCGATTTCTATGGGAACTCCACTGATAACTCCAAGTATTTTCCGATTTGCTCCAGGAACATGGCATTTAATTCGAACTTCATTCAGGGTCTTCATTTTCAGTAACTTTTCCTGTTGTCTTGCATTAATCAACTAAACCAACATCCGTCCTTTGCTCAGAAATCTTGCTTGTTTTATCGATCCAATTTCTTTGTGAATTGCTTTAGTCAGGGCCACTGGATGTAGCTTAGCTGCGGATTGCTCACCAAACTCCACAATCACTTTCCACTCTTCATTCTCAATCCTTTTCTTTACTCTCTTCAATTCATTCTGTGAATCAGATTCACTAAGACTGTCACTTGACATGTCTATCTTCTTTCTTGAAGTCTTTTTCCTTACTTCATTCCATCCTCCTTCAGATGCACTTTCCATATCCTCCTCTCCAGGACTAAAAGAAGCCATTCCACCAGCTGCTCTCAATCTCGCACTCACTTCAACGTTCACTCCTATCTCCGTCTACTCAGTCTCAGCACGTGTCCAAGGGATCTCCACGATCCTGCCCTGGTCTGGTCAAAGACAGGAGCCAGCTCTCTCTCCAACAACTCGTTTTTCAGAAACGGGGGTACATTAGAGATGATTACTTTTTTAGCTGGAGTGACAAGGGGTAGCACGGGTAACAGCGTCCCTTTAATCACTAGCCCGCTCTCCACCAGCTGGTTAGCTTTCTCCGTGCAGTCTAAAAAAATAACCACTGCACTGTTCATGCGGGAGGCAGATTTAACTCTGCCATATCCCACCACAGCCCCCACAGCCAGACCACACTCCTCCACCGACAGGTGGAGAGAGCTTGATGGCGTGTTGGCGAGTCAGCTTCTCTAAACCAGCGCAGCTGCCACGGAACGACACAGACTGTGGCACTGAAAACGGCACAATGACCGCCATCCAGTGTGCTTTAAGATCAAGACACACTGACAATTTAGCTGGGGCTGCCAGCCACATGTATGGCTCTTCAACAGCAAATCAAAGAATTGAAAGCTGGTGGTCGTACTTCAGAAGACAGAGGTGTGGTGCTTCTTTATTTTATTTGTTTTACATCCTTTACAACTAAACTCTGCACCATTTATGTGGTTGCTGATTTCCTTTTAATGTAATTGATCGGAATCATCAGCTAAGACACTGATTACCCCTTTATATCTCTCTCTGTTCCTCAATAAAGTTTACTGTTATTTGATGAATGTGTTTTATATTTATTTTGAATTCCATCCCATGGAAATCATCAATGTATAAAAAAAAGCTCTCATTTGAATCTGTTTCTTCAGGTCTCAATTTTGGATGGATCTCATGAATGACCTGAGAGAAAGACATCATTTCAGTGGCAGTCATGCGCACATGCCTAGTGCAGTTTGTCTTCATGGGTGTGCTCCAGAGGGGCCTTGACGAATGCAGGGAAAAGTGGAACACGCATATTACCAGACCTCTCGTTGTTCATCTGGGAAACCAGATGTCATGTACAACCTGCCACACAGGTTTGTTTCTATCAATTAAACATATTTCTTAATTTTTGTTCAGATTTATTTTTAGTCTGCCTAAAATTCAAAGAAAGAATCAGTTGCCCCAAAGTACTTTTTTCCCTATAAATTAAGATTGTGTCATAATCTGTTCACCTCATGTCAGTTATTACTCAAATAATGTCTACTTTTATGTGACAGTAACGTTTTTAATATTCAAAGAAGTTCAACAACAAAACAATATTTTAAGAACAATTTTGTACATGTGAATAATAAACTGTTTGTGTGCATATTTCACATCCAGGTACGGTGGAACTGACCGTGTGTTCCCAGTCCCACAAGACGACTTGGGTCAGTTTGTTCTGGACTCGACCAACAGTCCATGTGGAGACGACCACTTCCAGGAACAATTTGAGAACCTTCAAAGAACGAGTGGTCTAATGCAACCCTTGACCTGGGAGTCCTGTGTTGCGAACCATATAAACATGAAGAACATGGCTAATTTGTAAATTGTAAGCCCAGCTTTCAATAAAGTCCAAAACCAGGCGAATTTTGGATTCCAAAGTCCATGTTGCTTTCAAACTGTTCGTAGGTGCTTGACATCGGTATTTCAATTGTGTTTGAGCAGGTTCTGCAGATTGGAAAGCGAGATGTCCGCTGAAAAATCAATTGGGGTCTCGGCTGAATTCCAGACGGTGACAGGGTGTTTAATCCTGTTGAGAACATCAGGATGTCTCTGAGGAGGAGTCCTGTTCGTTTTTCTATGAAGAAAAAATAAATTAAAAAAATAACGTTTTATTTTTTAAATATCAAGATTGATATCAGACGCTGGTTTAGGGTGCCTGAGAGGTCTGATAAAGGTAAATGAAAAATATATTCAAACTAGTGTTAAAACATAGTGCTTCTTGTGGCACAAAATAATATGTTGACAACGTTTTATTTTACCCTGGCAAACTGTTGTCCATTCTTGGAGTGCTCTCTATTGGAACGGCAAATGTACACGAGCCACATCGTCCTCTTCACTTGAAGTTGTTCCAGTGTAACCTAAGAAAATACAAGTGTCATGATTAATAATATAAAAATAAGTGTTCCCCTCCGTTTGTACCTATCATAAAATGTTGGTTTGAGTCCTGAATTATTTTATTGACATCAATGAGAAAGGATTACATCGAAACACAACATTTTTGTGAAATGTACATTATATTGTTGACCGTCCTTTTCCCTCTCATATTAGGATTTACATTGGGGCACAACAAACCAACATTGTTGTGAGAAAAAAGGTTAATTTAGAATTACAATCCTTAAGAGGGAATTTATATTTAGTTTGAACAGAAGGAACGTTTGGAAGCTTTTGTTGATACTTAAATTCCATTTCTTCTGCCACTATTCATAAAACACCATTTGACCTCATAAGTTCAACCACGAAGAGAAAGGAATGATGGGTGGAATGAATTGTGTTAAGAAATATAGACAGACCAACTGTTATGTTTACATTTGAATTATTATACAGTTAAGTGCTTTAAACAAGGGGGAATATATGTCAGAAGCACTTACAACTGTTTTCAAAGTCTACATCAGTACAGATGTACAACGCAATCCGTTGGTAGGGCTTTCCACTGGTCTTTTTGTACATCTCCACTGTGAAAGGGATGTCCGTTCCGGGTATATTTGTAATCTCCCTCGCATCAGGGTACAACAAAACATGGGCACCATCTTCCACGACCTGTTTAAAAGCTTTCTGATTTTTTATGGCAGCAGCCAACAGTTCTTGACATGACCATTGAGGTTCAACATTAAGGCGGAGTAACCTCCCTCTCACAGGTCTAAGGAAGCCATCTATCATCTTCATTACTCCAACAGAAATCTGCAAAAGACAATAACATGCAAATGAATAAAAACATTTTGAAAATGAATAAGCTAAAGTCTTCGACATTATATGAGAGTGTGGTGACAAGATGTGAATTACAGATGTATTCATAATAGAAAACGTTGCATACCTTCACTATTTTCTGTTTCTTTTCCTAGATAAGGACACTACAGCTGAGCTTTCTGCTACAAAAAAACACAGGAATAAAACATTAAATACTCATCATTATGTGCAATAGGAGTCTCATCCTCAATCCCTTCAGTGGAACATCTTAGAGCACATTCAACAGTAGGTAAGCCACATAGTTTAGAGATGTATTTGTATAATAACAGAATTCAAACTTTTAAACCAAGTTTTCTATAAATACATATTTTTCGGTAATAAAACCTATTTACCTGCACTGGTGCTAGGCTGTGCACTAGTGGTGGGCATCTCCTCAGAGACTTTGTCAGCCATATCCTTTAGTAACGTGATGTCTCTGCCACAGACACTACAAAAGCCATGGGGAGCTGTCACGCTGGACCCACAGAATGGACAGTACATCTGTGGAGGAATAAAATGTAGGACAGCTAGGTTAAGTCAAAAAGAGTGGATATTTTTCGGCTACCTAAATATTATAATCGTATTAAAGAAGGGTTGTCTTATTAATTCATTTAAAGTGGACCTATCATGCTATATTTGAACAATATATTGTAGGGCCATACCTATACAAAGTATATAAATATAGTTGTTTTTTTCAAAATACCAAACAGATCCTGCATTTAGCCATGCCTCATTTCGCTCTTTCCAGCCCTGTTTTTGCAAGGGCTGATTCTTTGACGTAGCTTTAATGCAAATGAGCTGCAGCTGACCACGCCCCCCTGCAGGAGAGGTGAGCGTGCTTTGAGATCAGCTGCTGAGCTGTCAGAAGAGGGGGAGAAAAAGAGAGCCTCCGTCCTCCGTGTTTTATTCTTATATATGATTATATAGAGTCGTTATTCATTTGTTTTAAAGCTCAATAAATAACAAAGAAGACCTCTGACCGGCACTTTTCAAATTTTGTCCGGAACATTTAAACTTTAACGGACATGTTGACCGGCGAAAAAAATCGAACTGAAACTCTGCTGCACTCTGCTCGTTCCTTTGGAAGAGACGGAGAGGTGGTGTTTGTCATCTGCTGTTGGACTACCGGAGAGAATTACAGCAGCAGGAGTAAACGCTTGCCTCGGGGAGGGACAAAAGAGCCACAGCGGAGGATAAACAGAAGACCAACCATGCGCGGGAAGTCTTTTTCACTGCTTTTGTGGCAGGACTACAGCGCCACTTACAGGCCTGGCATATGTACTACAGCGTCTCCGGCACTTTCGAGCGGCTGTCACTACCCGATCTGCAGTGCGCAGGTGCGAGATGGTCCGCCATATTGGAGAACTCCGGACGGCAACCCAAGAAGGACACTTGACACAGTGGCTTATTATTGACAACTCTTTTTATTGGGTTCTTTTATTCGGGGTTAAGTACATTGTCAGAATAAGTGAGAAATGGATTTAACTTCTGTTAGACAGCCATATGCCATACATTTTTGCATACATTCACAGTAAATATGTACTCAGTATGATAGCTGTCTAACAGAAGTTAAATTCATTTCTCACTTATTCTGACAATGTACTTAACCCCAAATAAAAGAAGAAGCAGAAGAGTTGTTAAATAATAGTGAAGTCACGTTGTAATAACAATGACTCATCTCTCTCAAGTTTTATTTTTCAGCTTTGCCAAAAGCCATTGTATCAAGTGTCCTTCTTGGGTTGCCGTCCGGAGTTCTCCAATATGGCGGACCATCTCGCACATGCGCACTGCAGATCGGGTAGGCAGATTCGGGTAG
>NC_136904.1:9495881-9625578 GCF_949606895.1 Notothenia rossii | reverse complement strand
GGTAATCCTGATCCACCATAATGAAAATCCCCCAGAAATAAAATGTGCTTGCAGAGACATGATAACATGTGAACTTAATATTTCCATATTCAATTTTCTGTGTAAACTCAATAACTTAATGTTTCTCTTGCTAAAACTGTGCATTTCTCAGTGTTCGGAGGCAGCTATACTTTACTTTACAATAGTAACCCATTTATAGTCAGTTTAAAGATTCAATAACTATAGTCTTTATAGCAACAATTTGTTTTGAAGTTTTACGCAGCTATTTAATATTTTTGCATTAATGTTTTCATTGTTGGGTACAGTAATTACTCGGTTATAGAGTAACAATAACATTTAGTCCATTTAGTGTGTGCTTTACGGTAGAAAACAAAGCGTGCCAAAGTGTTAAAAAATAATGCAGACTGTAGTTTGAAATGTCTATACACTCTTTAAGCTGCATGTTGGACATCATCAACACTGGATTAGGATTTTACTTTAACCATAGACGGTAAGAAATGTGTGTGAACTGTCCGAGGATACACACACTCTGCACGGAGCGAAAAGCCTCGCTGGGTTCTGTGTGTGTGTAGACTGTAGTTGAGACGTGTTGCAAACTAAAGATTTAAATGTGTGTGCGCTTCTGCTGGTACCTGGTGGTCTTCATGAGGAAGGGTCTTCAGAGCCACAGTGAAGTCATGACTGAACCTCCCCGTGCTGCAGATTCCCCACCTGGTTGTCATGTTGGGCGAGTAGCATGTTCCTGCAGCCCCGGAGACCCCTTTCTGCCAAACACTAGCCCGCGGTGTTTGAGCGGTAAAGTTATTCCACTCAAACAGAGTTGGTACAGCACCTTTCACAAGCCTCCGACGGCCATCAAGGGCTTTTGGCTCTATTAGTTGATCCTCGGCGAAGTGACGACTGCAGACCTTGGAGTGAGAGGAGATTGTGAAGTTATCGCGTCGTATGTTTACCAGCCATTGTCTTCGCAGCTCGAGTTCGGTCGGAAAGCCATGAAAACTTAGGACGCCGTTGCATTTAGCTGACGCCGTACAAAGTGGGACACAGCAGTGCTCAGAGTAGTTCTTCACTTGTCTTTGCAATTGTTCCGTTTTGAAAATCTTCCGAGGCAAACTCATATTTAATCCATAGATTTAAACTGACTAAAACTTTTGTGGGCGATCTTCCTCTCAGCTACGCAGACCGGAAACAGCCTAGCAGTATAGACAAGTTTACGCGACAAACCACGGGTAGCGCCATAACCCTACACAAATGCACTTCATTTCCGCCGGAAGTCTTTTGCACAGCGTCTGTCGGTGTAAACCGATGTAAACAGTCAGACGGGCACTGGTGTAAACACAGCGATTTCGATGCTAACAGTGATGCTAGCTTGGGAACACGATTCTACTTCTTTGACTGGAGATGGCGTTACTCTCCCCCACCCGAATTCAGTGCAAAACTGGGAGGATAACATGACGACGTGGCCCAGCATAACGTACAGCAAAATTTGCTCCTACTTCGTTCAATCCATGGCAATAGATGGAAAAGCAATGGACAGTCTGAAGGCATATCATAAGGCTGCGCACATTCTACTTTGCCCACATGCTCCCGAAAATTGTTGACGATTTTGTTGAAGGAAGGTTACAGTTCTGCAGTAAATATCTCAGCATTTTAAAACCAAAATAAACTGCCTTATTTAGGTCATGCCATTGATGTAGACACATTGAAGCGGTGAGCAATATCTCCTAATATTAGGTTTAGTTTTAGCTTCATCAAGGTCATCAGGATTTGGTCAACAACAGGGAGGGTAATTGATGGCTTACTGAAAGGCAACAACACCGTCACCAGGGTGAAAAATTGAACCATACGCACTCCTGTATACAGCCGGGACCTAGCATCATCAATGACCGTGGTGCTAGTCACAGTAGGACCCATTTCTGCCTCGCACTGTGTGGCCTTGTCTATTTTAACAGACTGTGTTGTTGAAGAGTATGTGTGGTCAATATGTGACAGATCCTCCCATTGGGTCTGGGCATCTTGAAATGTTGGTGTAGCAGGCTCAGTCTCACAGGCAGGCTGACAGGTTTCAGGAGCATCTAAAAAGGGGAAGAGAAAACATGGATGGAGCTAAATTAATGCAGGCATAGAGTCCAGGCAGGCATTTGGGGATCAATAAAGTATCTATCTATCTATCTATCTATCTATACGCAGGCGCACACACACACACACATACATACACACACACACACACACACACACACACACACACACAGAGACACACACACACACACACACACACGCACACAATTAATGAAGTAGCCGTCCTGGGCATTGTTTGTCCCATCTCCAAAACAATCAACTGCCTTAGCAAAATACCGGTAGCAATGTTAGTGTATGACAACTTATTCATAATTAACAGTATTGTCAGCTTCATAGCTAAAGTTGCTGAACTTACCCTCAGCTTCAAGTCTGCGTTTCTTTATCTGGGGGGAGGCAGTGGTCCGCTGGGTGAGTTGACGTCTCTTTGGCTGGGGAGGGCGATTGTACCCCAACCACAACGCTGGGAAAGGATTATCTTTGGTTGGTTTTTGGTCAACAAAGTGATAGGAACAAACAAAAACGTTGCGGGGTGGTTTCTTTAAATTCAATGCCTTCAGCCAGGTCCTTGATTCCGAGTCGGTATCAGGCTTGCGAAAAAATGTCAACAATGGAGCGCATGGACATTGCCTCTTCGTAGCTGGTTTGTGGTCGTAGCACTCTCTATCTAACCACTCGTTCAGGTGCTTTCTCGAGTGATTGCAACCAACTACCGCACACGTAGTTCCCGAACCACTTTTCTTCATGTTGTAATTGTTATATCCTCTTTGTCTCTGCGATATCAGTGCTTTGTCGGCACAACGGAGCTAGCTAGCAAAACAAACCCAGTCCGCCAAAACGGAAGTGCATTGCATCGAAGGGAGGAGTTCAGGATGTAGAGCGGAAACGGCTCAATAACTTGTGTATTACGTAGAAGCCGGAAGTACGTCTCAGACCCTAATGACCCGAGTGACAGACTCCGGGGCTGCAGCGCAGGAACATGCTACTCGGATCAATCCTGACTTCACTGTGGCTCTAAAGACCCCTCCTCATGAAGACCACCAGGTACCAGCAGAAGCGCACACACATTTAAATATTTAGTTTGCTACACGTCTCGACTACATATACACAGAACCCAGCGGGGCTTTTCGCTCCGTGCACTGCAGTGTGTGTATCCGCGGACAGTTCACACACATTTCTTACAGTCTGGTTAAAGTTAAGTCCTAATCCAGTGTTGATGATGTGCAACATGCAGCTTTAAAGGGTTTATAGTCATTTCAAACGACAGTCTGCAGCATTTTTTAACACTTTGGCACGCTTTGTTTTTTACCGTAAAGTACACACTAAATGGTCACTGTTACGTGCCGCAGTTGGTGCTTGGTGCTCTCTCTCTCCCTGATTGTCTCCAGGTGCAGCCTCTCCCAAATCAGGACCTCCATAACGGACCTGAGGAAGGCTGCAGTGGCCTCTCTCCTTCTCCTGTGTGAAACCTGTGTTCTGTTAGTTATTAGGAGATGTGCTTCAGTGTATATTTGTGTTCTAGTTTATTTTAGTTTGCTTTGCAAGTTAGCTGGTGAGCCCTTTTTCTTGTGTCCATTAAAAGACCATCTTGTGGCTTCAGAGATCTGTTTCCTCTCCTTTTTCTCTCGCCCGGTCATTTTATATTTTGTTACTTCCCTTTGGTTCCCCTAGCCCAGTGGGGAACGTAAGAAATGGGGGATCGTCCGATCTTTGAGACAAAGAGTGAGTATTTGATTGTTTGTTGTTTAGTGTTGATATTGTGTTTGGTGGTGAGCAGTGGTGTATATAGGTGTAGCATTGGCTGCGAAGTCTCTTATTGTTGAACAGCTTCCTCAGTTTAGATAGGGGAGTGTCTAGCTATGGTGAATCAGTCCTGCCTCCAGACACTAATTTATTATTTTTGGTGCACCTGGGAGCACGAGAGGTAATTAACCTATATATGTGGGCACGGGTGATCGATCAGCCGGGATGAGAGGTTAGAGAGGAAGCCACACGTTTTTCAACGGTGTTGGTTTGTGTCTGAGCGTGTGCGTGATCGTTATGTTTTAACCAACATTTTAGATACGTGAGACTTAAAATAACATTTTAACCGTGGACAAATAAATAAAAGCATTACAAATTACGTCATGGTGGACCTCATCCTTCACAACAACACACGTTGGGAACTCTGACTGCTAACCTCCATGAGTGGCATTTTTTGATGAGCGATCACTGCTACAGATTTGATTATGGACCTTTGAGGCGTAGAACGGAAGAAGAGTAAATTATTCTTACCTGTTATAAACTACTACTGTGTTTGATGAAAAATCAAATCATGGTTTGCTATATATGAATGATATGTTATAGGAGCAAATAATTCAGGGAAGAAAGGCTAATAAGTATTTCCATCAAACTTTATTTTTAGAAATGTACAAAATGAACATGTGTAAATATACATATATACACTGTTTATGACCCATTCCTCCCCTTTTAGGAATCGCAGCTTTGTAAGCTGGGGCTTTATAGGACGAGGCATCAGAGTGGTCATCCCGTCATGTGTTGTCCGCCGGATACGCCAGGAGTGTCCTGATCGAGGGCCTGTCAAATTGAGTGGACAGGTCCTTTGGGATGGGGATTGTATTCATCTCATCCACAAAGGGTGTTGGGTCCTCAAAGACTTCCTCAAACACAAGCCTCATCAGCTCACCCACGTACACTGAAAAATATAGCATTCATATAATAATTTATTATTTTAATTCACTTGTTTTATTTCATGTAACACTTTCGTTGTACATACAATTCAGTGTGGCTATAATCATTTAAAATGTAAGCTATGTTTGTAATAAAAACTAAAATATTTCACAACTTACTGTATGTCGGGTCGTTCTTTTCAGGCTTTGCAGTACATTCTCCTCTCTTTGATTTTGAATAGGCCACTTTGAACACATGTTGTCCTGCAGCTGTTGTGGCTTGCTCACAGTCAGCATTCTCATTGGGATGCATGGCTGCTAGACACAACCTATAGAATAGAAAAATAAAATGAGACTTTGTGTTTTGACAGAATAAAAACCTCATGCCACTAAACAGTGACTGTGTTATAAGATGCTACAGAATAAATCATACAGTGTATTACCTGCACAACATTCCCATGAAGGGCAAAATGCAGAATTAAGCTGTGGATGGACTCCAGGGATGATGGCTTAGCTTTTGCACATCTTTGAGAACTCTCTTGAGTATTCTTTCAACTTTGGCGAGTGTTATTGACCCTTGAGTAAAATTACAAAAACATTAGGTAAATCACCAGCCCATTAGAACATTACACCAATAATTTGCCATAACAACAATGTTATATTTACATTCAATATTGTTGATCTTATGAAGGAAGTGAAGTGTTTTTAAATGTTTCACTTGTTATTTCCAATTGTTTCATAAATATGGAATTTACCAGGTTTTAGCCATTTATTTGCATGGCTTGAGGCTCTTTCAGGATGTGAACACTTGGGGAATAGGGGGTCGTCATGCACGTGAATGTTTTGTAGGTGGTTGACCACTGACGTCCACCTTGCCACCTTCTCCGGCCCCGAGGTTGCACTCCAGTATACATTGTTTTTTATGCTGTGCAGCCACCTCTTCAACACCTTGCAGTCCTTGTTCTGTAAAAGTTTCTTGGATAAACCTGATAAAAAAAAGCACATGCACAAGTGAATATTAAAGCCATAATGTGGAAATGAAGTGCTGTGATGGACAACATTCAAGATTCAAGGGTGTGGTGGAAATTCCACACTTAATATCATCAACCATAACATACGTATGATAATTGCCTGACAATGGTCAGTGAAACCCTTCTGTTGAAAACCTTTCATAGCCAGGAAACCCCCATACATATTCATATACACATCATTGTAAATTCCCATTGTAAAGAGTACTCACATTATCCTAAGATTAGTGAGTGAAATTTAATTTACAATGACAAAAGGTGCTATGATCAAGTGGTCTGGCAGACAGTTTACAATAACAGAGTAAAGAGCAGATTAGAGGGCCAAATTGTAGGGGATATAATTAATGTATCCAGACATTATGTTATGTCTGCTGCTGATTAGAAGCTCAGGATAAATTGCATAGTAAAACAAAGGACAGTGTCTCTGATTTGGTTTTCTTCCATTACAACATATAGGGATAAATACCTTTTTCAAAGTGTCACACATCATAGAATTGTTCTATGTTGCGTTCCCTCAGAAACTTCTGGATCTGTGGATGACGGTCAGTCACAATGTACTCAACCGCCAAATCGTTTGACTCCAGATGATCTAGGCATCGTTTGAGTCCCTCCTTTTCCATGTGGTAACTATCACCTACTTCATTGCTCTGTTGGTGAATAGGAAATAGGGCATACATACACTGAAGCATGCATCAACAGCAAGCCAGCCTAAAATTATAACAGCCAGAAAGAGAATCACACCTGAACAAGCTGGAAGTCCACAATGGTGTTGCTTCCCAGGTGCATGAGTGTGTAGCTCCCGAACTTGGCTGAATGCCCTGAAGAAAATATAATACAGGAGGTTTCAAGGCTTTTCAACCGAATTTCAATGGACAACTTAGATGAATTGTAATATACACCAGTAACTCTGGCACTAGACTGTCTTGTCTGTTTCTGCTTACCTGGAGAGTCTGCTCTCATATCTCCTCCAACTGTGACCTTTCCCCCCTGGTGTTGTAGTTGCTGGAAAAAATGCAGCTGATCAGTCTTCCACTTGTGGATAATAGCAGGCTCCAGGTAATTCCTAGTATGCCTCCTGAAGGTCTCATACTGGAAGATCTCCAGTTGCATGGCTCTGCATATCTATGAATAAATAGAAAAACAGGAAATGTTTTTGAAAAAGTCCACTGCTGTCAATTTTCATATGCTATGGATGTTAGATGGTAAAATACCTTTTGTAGTTGGAAGAAGGAAGCACCAGTGAAGTATGTAGTAGCGGATAATTGTAAGTTGCCAACCGGGGTACTTCAGATGATGGGCTGGCTCTCCCATTGTCTGAAGTAACTGCAGTTTGGACAACTTTGTGTGAACGCCACAAAAGTCCCCATTTTTCGTCTTTGGACATCACAGTCTGTCTTACACACCGGACATTTTTCAAACAGCTGTCTGAGGCAGCTTTCAAAAACCATGTACTTTGCGTCACTGTGCGTGGATCGTGTCTGAAGTCTAATGTAACAAAAAAAAATCAACAAATGTTAGATTTCAACTCTGAAAAACAGTAATAGTAATGTGTACCAAATATACCAAACTTACGATACGTCAGATTCTTCGACAGTATCATCAGGGTGGTAACTCGAATCCAGAGCCTCTTCAAATTCAGTCGAAGTCTCTCCTTGTTCCTCCTCCAACTCCAGTCGAGGTCTCTTGCTAGGTCCCAATCCTGGGCCCTTTATTGGTGAAGAGGCTGAGGGGAATTCTGGGTAGGTGGAAGTTTCAGTGCCAACATTTTGTAAAGACACCGTGGCCTGGATGCCTGTTAATAAAAAGGGAAAAGTGCATAAATACTTTGTATATTATATAATACACTAATACATTGTAAAAGGCCAACAACTTCTGTACATCTGACAGCTTAATGAAATATTTAGAAAAAACTACAAACAGCACTGTATTTCCTGTAGTCCACATAACAGTATTTCTGTGATATAAAAAAACAGAGGGATACAATAATATCAAATAAAGTTTTATTTATAGAGCACATTTAAAGAGCAACGTCCAGGTCAAAGACACCTGTGAATAAATGTGTAGGAAAATTATGTATACACTAGATTTAAAAAAATATATACACTACAGTGACATCTGGCGTCGTTTTTGTAAGACATCAAAAAAGCCTCCCCAAGTGACCTCCCGCGTGTGACGTAACAAAAGGGGAAACAAGGGGGAGAGCGGCCGGTGTAACGTATTAATAAACATGGATCCCAATGCTAGTTTCGACACAGAAGAAGTTGAACATGAATATTCGAATGCATATGACGGACCACAACCTTATAATTATGATCCTGCTAGGCGTCCAAGAGACTAGGAGCAGCCAAGGATCAGAAGAAATAACGGCCATCGGAGATAAATTGAGCTGTGGTGTGAGGAGAACCAGTGGAGAACTGGGCAGCTATCTTGGTGAGTGACCGGCTTTAGCTACAGAATATTAGCCAACGTCACATCACAACATTGTGAAGTTAGCTATCATATATCAGGCTATAACTAAAGTAGCATTGATAACATAGTAACATTACTGGCAGGACTGTTGATGAGCTACACATATTATATATCAATAGAATATCAATATACATTTCGTCACAGACGCAGCATTGAAGTCCCATCTCTTTGTCTGCACAAAACGAACCCAGGAGCGAAAGCTAGCTAGCTTTCTTTTCCTGTTAGGGAAATAGTGGACTCGATGTCCTGACAGGCTGGTATTTGTGAAACCTGCACAAACACAATACTGCACCATGATTCCAAATGGTGAAATACAATGTAAAACTACCGAAAAATACAAGCTCACTAAAACACAACCGCTCAACACAACTGCTCAACGCAACTACTAACTATTCCCGCGGTCAGAGAGCGGAGACGTGTCCCCTTTGTGATGTAATATGACGCGTTTAACGTATGACCTTAAAAAATAGCCATTTTTAAGAGCAGAGCTCAAAATTGCTCCTTTCCCTCTGAATTCCTGCCCTTATGTCTCGTAAAACATATCAAATCCTGCGTTCACTTTTTTAAATTGTAATTTTCAAGCAAGTTTAAGCATAAATGTAGAAAAAAAAAAAACCTGCAAGATGCTCTTTAAAAACGAGTTTTGGTCGAGCCAAAGTGCTGTACATGTAATAAAAGCATAATTAAGGTAATTTATCTCAAATAAAAAAATAGTCAATGTCTGTGTTATAGTGTACCTTTGCTTCTCACGTGTGCCGACTTCAGTGTTCCCCAGGACAACTGTGTAGCAACTGAAACAGCGGACACTTTACATTTCAATGTCTGTGTCCCCACGGACGGTGTCTCAACCCTCCGAATTCCCACAGAAACAGTCTTTGTACGGTCTGTTTGGCATCCGACTGTACTGGATCGGTGGGGGATACCGGGGTCCTGCTGTGATGTACTCTAAGAAAGATACACATAAAGTTCATACAATTAATTTTGTATCCGATGAAAACAGTAAATTTCCTAAAAGCAACACTTTCTGGGACACATTCCTAACGAACAGGGACGGATCTAGAAAAATATTCATGGGGTGGCAGGAGATTTTGAGGGGTGGCATCCCTTGGCAGAAGTATATGCTGATTTAATCACAGTCACATCAATCAATGTTAACTTGGAAAGCCACAATATTAAAGGTGGGGTAGGTAAGTTTCAGAAACCGGCTCGAGTGCACTAAAATTTGAAAGTACACAGCCAAAAAGAATCCGCCCCTTCCTTCAGACTTCCTTACAGAGCACCTCCTCCGCGAGAGCAGGCTGCAGTAACGTTACATATCAGGCAAAGCTAAACACATCTAGGTTAGCAATACTACACAGCCAAAGCAACTCCGATGTTGACTCTGGTTTGACTTCTCCTAGTTTCCACTTTATTTTTGTTCTTAAATTTGCTCCGTTACATTTTTTCTTTTGCGACCAGTAGACGATGTTGAACCTAACTCTGCCATGGTGAAAGTGGCCGCCTGTTGCTGGCGAGTCATTGAAGTACTGCTGCAATGCACGCCCAATGACGGCACGAGATACATTTGTGCCTGCACGAGATGGAAGGCTGACAGACAGGGCGGCAATCCAATCCGGTTGTAGTTTTTACAGTATTACGGGTTCCACAGATGACATTTTTTTATGGATTTTTTTGTCAAAGCACTTAAGATATTCATTGCTATCGGGATGTTAAGAGCATTCTATGGAATATAACAAAAAGTGTATCTCGAGTAGCCAGTTTCTGAAACTTACCTACCCCACCTTTAATATTTTAACTCATTAACATAGGTGACATTATTGTGGCACATCAGTAAAGCCTTACATATAAATATACAGTATAAGTTGGCAAACATCATTTTATGAATTTTAACTGAACAATAACTGAATGGGTTTGTTTCACTCTTAGAGCAGCAGGGGTACCAAATCTATGCAGACTGCCTCAATAAGTACATTAATTAACTGTCTTATCGATGTTTGTGAATTAGTATGATAATATTAACAATCATATTATTCCTATCAGCTGTCAATCACTGTTATGATTCACATATTCATTTATTATTGAATAAACTATATTTTTTGGACGATTTAATGATGAATGTTCCTCAAGATGCTTGCTCACCCTCCTCCAAATTTGAAAGACGAGTAATTATATCGTGTATCAAAATTCAAAAGATTCAAAGGAACAGTTCAGCGCCCCACAACTTTACTTCAGTTACAACCTTGACTTTACATCAGAAAGAACAAACATTAAAAAAAAACGTGTATTCAGCTAAAACATATACATCGCTGCAGTAAGTTATTATCCAGTGGAAAGTCCGTACCTACTGGCCTAGTTAAATCGAAGTGGTTACTTTTTTTGGCTGGGTTGTGAAGTTTTACACACCGTCTTATTTGACTTTCTCGGGACTTAAAACTGTTTTTTGGGGGCAGACGCCCACAAAGAAAAAAAAAATACACACATGCAAGGTCATCATCTTAACAGTTTGTTATGCTCATCGAGTCATCCGTGAGCAGAGCATCAAGTTGGCATGCCTATTACAGCTGAATGCGGCGATTACTATCTTGTTCAGCAAAATACCTCACAAACTTTTTAAGATCAACAGCTTTAGTGCGTTTTGATTCAATGCTGAGTACAGACAAACTTGAGTATTATTATCGAAAAACAGCGGGACGACAGCTCATATAATAGAGATTTCAAAGGTCTTTTATTTTGAAACTCTACACCAGAATGTCCTGATTTTCTCTGAGTGACTAGTTGGGGTGTCCTGCTATTACCCTGAAGTGAAATAAGTCTTTGATAATGGAGGGTTGTTGTTGTAGTATTATTATCTAAAAACAGCGGGACGACAGCTCATATAATAGAGATTTCAAAGGTCTTTTATTTTGAAACTCTACACCAGAATGTCCTGATTCTCTTTGAGTGACTAGTTGGGGTGTCCTGCTATCACCCTGAAGTGAAATAAGTATTTGATGTTTGACAGTGTTGTATTTATTCTTATCTAAAAACAGAAGGCCCATATGAGATTTCAAAAGTATTTTATTTTTAAACTCCTTAAGTTTTACATTCACTCAGTTATAATGTGGTAGTTATACGTAGTTTGTTTTAAATTATTATTGATCACATTATATAGTACATATTTCTTAATTTAATCTCCAGTATATATGAATATGTTTGGTATATTTTTTATTGACCGAGTAAGCGCTTTTATTTTGAAGGCAGTTTTTCCAGGCCTCTACCGTAATGCATAGGATATTCGCGCACCGCAATATAATGTCCGGGCTGGCTTGACTGCGTTTTCACAAGTGGAGGCTGGCTTGGCCGCAGTATTTAAACAGTCTTGGTAGATACCTTGTTTGTTTTAAACATCATAAATACACAAACAACAATGCATACTTACAGGTTGTGTACCCGAATCTCCTGGTCCAAACAAAGTAGGAACAGCATCGTCCTTCAGTGTCCTACGCTGTGCATATCCGGCATGAAACGCTGCAATGTTTGCGAAGCTTTGGTCCGTGAAATGCCGCGCACACAGTACAATACCTCGAACATCTGAAGGAACAGTGTTAACAAGAAATGTCAACCACTGACTTCGTCGTGGTTCTGCCCTCGGTAAGGCATACATTGAAGATTTCCCCTCACAAGACAGGAAACAGACCCTCGTTGGCATGACTGGATACAGTTTAACAGAACCTGAGCTTCCAACAGGAACAGGCTATGTTGCATGATGGTTAGGTCATTAGGCTTGTTTGAGACGAGCTGCGATTCGTCTCGAAAGTAGACGAGAATAGCCGATTGCAGCCTCGGAAAGCTCAGTCTTCTTCTTCTTCTTCTTCTTCTTCTTCTTCTGCATTTATAAAGAATGCACAATTTGTTCCTGCTCAAAATTAGATTCAACTTTATTGTTATTGCACATATTACAGGTACTGAGACAACGAAATGCAGTTTAGCTTCTAACCAGGAGTGCAAAAAGCAGTAAAGTGAAAAGTAATGTACACAATCTACAGAATAAAATATAGAATGAATTGAATGATGAATAAACAGTGAGAGGTATGAATACAGTAGATATACACAGCAGCCTGTGAGCAGTATTAAAAGTATTAACAGTGTTTATGAATATGCTAAGATATATAAAGTATGAAAACGTATAGTATAAAAATATATAGATATTAATTTCATGATGATAAACATTGTGGAACAATGATGAAAAAATGTGAATGGAAGTGGCAACGTAAAACGGACACAAAACAACAACAAACTTTTGCCGAGCCAATTGGAGAGTTTAATCAGCAGCACGGGGTAAAAACCACCAATGAGCGCTCAGCTCGAGATACCAGCGAGTCGTTTCCCATCAAGCATTTCGCTTCCACAGCCCGTGGAGAGAAGAGGCTTGTTTTGAGATAAGCGAGACCTGCGCAGACATGGCGCAGACCTGCGCAATTTCGATCAACGTCTTGCTAGTGCGTTGCATGATGGTTAGTCATTTGGTCCGACTTGCTCTGGAGGCTCGCCTACATGAGAAGTTGAAATCTCGCGGGACAAAGACGCCCGCAGCCTTGAGAGCGAGGCGCGGACAGGCGGCGCAGTTCCTCTCCACGGGCTGTGGAAGCGAAATTTTTGATGGGAAACGACTCGCTGGTATCTCGAGCAGAGCGCTCATTGGTGGTTTTTACCACGTGCTGGTGATGAAACTCTCCATTGGCTCGGCAAAAGTTTGTTGTTGTTTTTTGTCAGTTTTACATCGCCCCCTCCATTAACATTTTTCATAATTGTTCCACAATGTTTATCATCATGAAATTAATATCTACAGTATATATGTTATACTAAACTTGCACTGATTACCGTTTTCATACTTTATATATCTTAGCATATTCATACACACTGTTCATACTGCTCACAGGCTGCTGTGTATATCTATTCATACCCCTCACTGTTTATTCATCATTCAATTCATTCTATCTTTTATTCTGTGTACATTACTTTTCACTTTACTGCTTGTTGCACTCCTGGTTAGAAGCTAAACTGCATTTCGTTGTCTCAGTACCTGTAATATGTGCAATAACAATAAAGTTGAATCTAATCTTGAGCAGGAACAAATGTATTTACTTAGTACATATCTGACATCAACGATTAAACACATGTGTGCATTCTTTATAAATGCAAACCGAGTCAAGCCGACTCCGGAGGTGGCGATATGCACCTTAAAGTGGTTTGCAATCCGCCAAAAAACCGAGAGAAGAAGAAGAAGCCGACTCCAAGCTGTCCGACTTCAGGCGAGCTTTTTGAGACCTCCCCCGGCTGCGATCGGCTATTCTCGTCTACTTTCGAGGCGAACCGCAGCTCTACTCAAACAAGCCTAATGACGAACCATCATGCAACGTAGCCTACTAGCAAGACGGCGATCGCATTTGCGCAGGTCTGAGTCGGTCTCGCTTGTCTCAAACAAGCCTCTTATGTTCGGCTGGCAGAGGGTGTGGCCATAGCTCTGGGCGTGGCTACTGGGTATCCATAGTCACGATACCCAGGAAGAAAACATAGGAAAATGAGAAATCTCCAACGAGGCGTTTTCATGGATGTATAATAAGTACTGGATACAGCGTGGGAGGCGGGGCCTCATTCATTCCTATGAGAGTTGCTCATCAGCGCATGATGATAAAATGGCCCAACTTTCGAGAGAGCGAAACGTCACAGATTACCCGGCATGCCTGAGAACTACCCGTATGTGCGCTCATAGCGCATGCACAACTTTAACCATGCCCCCAAAATGATCGTTCACATCAAGCACGTCAATTTGCGTACACGTAACAGCACCGCGCGTTCATGACAGCATGGCACTGGATTGTTATATGATGGAGTTTGATATTAACGAGGCGGCCGCGGCAGTTAGCAGCTAGTGGCTAGCTAGTAATTAGCTCTTAGTAGCTCTGTACGTGTTTTCTTTTCCCTTATGAATGTTGAAAGTAAACATATTTATTCTATATTTCCTTCTATATGTGGATTTGAATGTATGTCACAGTCCTCTGTTTATTTATTGTTAAGAAACGCAACACATGGTTTTCAACAGTGGAACGATTTATGTGAATGTCAACAGCAACATCCCAAGCTTCTTTCTAGCCAATATTCATTATGTTGTATCTGTACCTTCAACTGCAACTGACCAATTTGGTGTATTTTGTTTCAAAATCTGTGTTCAACATACTACTTGGAGTACGCTTAACAAGTCTGTACTGAACATGGAGACGCAAAACTCTCAACAGGTCAGTTTTTTTTTTCATATCTGATACCAAATCTTGCTAAAATATTGCCACACTGGAGATGTATAGTGTATGTAGTTAAGGGTTTAGTTATTGTACATTTCAATTGTGTTATTTATGTTAAATGTATGATGTATTCAAAGTGTTCAATGTGTTAAATGTATTCAATGTATTCAATGTATTAAAATAACTACCCAAACATTGTATTTGTTAAATGTTCATTGTTCATTGTACAGTATATGTAAGTTATTTATATGTATGTAAGTGTTGTCTCGTGTGTATGTTGTTTGTGATCGTTGTTGTGCCCTCACTCGTGGCCTGCACCTTGACGTGGTGAGTGGGCTTTAAACTAAGACAGGCCATTTATGTTTGAAATATCATGCTAACAAACCTGCAATTACAGAATTGAATGATAGTGGTTAAATATGTTCATGTCTTGCTGACATTATTTGTTATCCTTTTCCACATAGCCTCTCAGATGGATTCCTGTTTCATCTGTTGGTTTGCCACTGTCCAGTGTCTGCCAGCTTGCTCCCTCTCAGAAAAGTGCCATCTTCTGTCAACAGGAAGAAATGTTGAACACTTGTCACTATATGAAGCTCAGCGCAAGTTCTTTTAGGAAGACTGGGTATGTATACATTCAATGCTTATGATCAGCTCATCACGGGCGCTGTCTTTAACCTATTACATTCACCTCATTCTCCAGCAGCCAATCACCGTGCTGCAGCCAAACTTTAAAATGGTTCTCCTCTCTCCTGCAGTCAGCTGTGATTGCAGGTGTTCCTGCTGCCGCCCGCCTCCTCTCCACCCACCTCCGTTCATCATATCCAGAGCCAGGAGAGCTAATCCAAAGACCTCATCACACCTCCTCTTCATCCCATCTCCTCATGAAATCCAGATCTTCAGCATCATCATCACCAGTGTCTAGACCCCGGGGGGTTCCCTATATGCTCACAGCTTTCCCCCCTTTAGATATAAGATTTCAGGATCAGGGTCTAATCGCCAAAGACTTAACATTTATCATATGACATGGGTCAATAAATGTTCTTTAAACAAAATGAAGTCTCTCCTGATTGAACTGTCTGGACCCCATCCTCAACTTTTTTTCAAACCATGAAATACCTTCGGAGGGATTTCCTGTTGATCATGTTTGGTGGATTTTTTAATATAATAATTGTAATCAATATTATATATATGACCTTTTAATCTATATAAATTGTATTTACATTTGTTGTCACTATTTGTTCCACCTATGCCAGCCATCAGAGGTATACATGTGTTAACTGTGTTAATCTCTTTTAGGTTTCATTTCTTATTTTTGTGAATTTCTATATAAAATGCTGATTTCTACCTGAAATGCTTATGTATTTTTAATTACTTGTAGAGCTTTGACTTTTTCAGCTGAATAAATATTATAACTCTACATGGTTTTGTTCAGCATTGCCAGCGTCACTGTTGAGCTATGTTGTGCCCAGCATTCTCCTGTGCTCTGAAATCAAGATGTGGATAAGCATAAAACAACACTAAAATAAACACTACAATACAACTTGTTATTTGACACACAAGGTTGTTCATTTGTGTGTATATACAACACAGGCTATATATATATACAACACAGGCTATATATATATATATATATATATATATATATATATATATATATATATATATATATACATACAAGTATAATTAATGCAACTTCTAATTTGATTAGAGCTTTGACACATATATATCTATAAGAATGACGACTTCCTCGGGCGATATCATATGCTATAGTTAATTAATCTGGGTCAAAACGGTCAAAACGTGTTGTGCCTACATGCAAAGGTTGTAAACTCTGGCTTATCCCTGCGTGGTATTATAGTAATAGCAAACAGCAACGTTCAACTCCTTTAATGGTATATTGCAAGTGCAATAAGAAGCTACAGGGACGTTAATCTACGTCGGTAATATTAACTTTATTTAATAAAAGATTTACATCATACAGCCCATGTAGTATAATATTTTACAAATGATGAATTAAAGCAAACATGTGCAATATATCCATTATTACAGCTCCGTGGGCTGGCAGTAAGGCGATATGGGTCCGTTCTTATTGTGCATCCATGGGTAAAGGTAAAACTAATTTAGTACTGAACACGTCACATCACATGAACGTGCCGGGCGGCGCGGTCCCGCGGGTTAGACGCGCGTTCATAATGCAGAGGGAAATAATTATCAGAATAACGTTATTAGCACATTTTTACAACTTGAGGAACGCATGTTTTTAATAAGGACTATACAAGTGTTCATACTGGGTAGTTTATTTAGTTATCCAACGATTTACATACCATTCTTTCCCCATGTAAGTCAATGGGAAAAAGTGTTTCTACGGTGGCCCTGAGAGGCCAGGGTGCTGCAAATAAAAGAACGCTGCAAATAAAAAAAACGCTGCAAATAAAAAAAACGCTGCAAATAAAAAACGCCGCGATGCAAATAAAAAAGCCACAACGGAAGTGAATTACCGGGGACTATTATTGCTGATGCACATACGACGGAAGTTAATTACCGGGGACTATTATTGCTGATGCACATGCGTTTTTTTTATGCGAGAGAAGAAGAAGGCTGGGGGATCTCCGGGAAACATCTCATGGGTAAGTTTATAATGTTAAAGTTACACAGGATGTAGATAATATCTGTCGCTGCCGTATTTATGACTTTAAATGACGTTATTTTGTGTGTGGGAGCAGATTATGTGTGTAGTGTATAATGTTAGTAGAACATAGCTACTTTTATCTGCTAACGTTAGCTGTTTTCTAAACAAACGGATCTGAGCCGACCGGGACTTAAAGATGATGCTAAGACACACAAAGTAAGTTGAATATGCCTTTATTCAACAGACGAGCTCGGGTCCTCTCCTCAACATGCTCTGAAGGAACAACTTTTACTGAATTAGGGCTGGGCAAGTTAACGCGTTATAATCGTTGCCCAGCCCTATATTGAATACATACAAGTATAGATCTTCACTAACATCCTGTAGTCAATCTTGACTCCATCAACATGTCATCTAAATGTGCCTGTCTAGAGATAAATGAGGGTCTCTTATCCTGCTTAGAGATAGAGAAGGGTCTCTATCCTATCCAAGACGTGCTTCCTTTGAGAAGTGTACTGGCTTTAAATCTTTCTTTTTTTTTTTTAATGTATTTTGACATTGTAGATGCATGGTTCAGATATTAAGTGATTGCAGCTGATATCTGCTGTTAAATTAGTGTCAGCTGTTTGCAGGTAACATTACCTGCTGCAATAGCTTACCAAGTAGCTGTTACTTAATTGCAAATGAATAACATTCACATTGCTCTTTTTCCACAGGCAATGTATTGTCCATATTGTGGGACTGCTGGGTGTTTTGGGAGGTTTTGCGGCTCCTGTGGCAGCAACATTGAATGTTTGGCTCCCTTTCTCGAAGATGGTAAGCTCCTCCTTAAAAGTCAAGAATTTCACCAGTACAGTGATAATGTCTTATTTGTATATGATTTGTTGCCATTTTAATATATGCTATACACATATTATTGTCAGTCATGGCAATTTCAACATGATTTAGAACTACTGATAAAAAAAAATGCCAACAAGTAAAAAAATCAGGTGAAATACCAAAGTTGACCAATTATGTGCTCCTTCATGTGCTGAGGGTTGAGCCTTCTGATGCGTTTATGCACAAATACAGGCATTAAAAGGGTACCTTTTTGTTTGCTACCTCTAGATTGATATGTATTTTTATCCTTACCAATTATGTAAGTATCCCAATATGTTGTCCTTTGCCTGTTTATTTCTCTTCTTTTTTGCTCCTCATGTCTGGAATTGTTCACGCATTGAACATACTGAAAACATACACTTATGCATCAAACATTTCAGGTATTTTCCTCATTACTGATACATTTTCATTTTTTTCTTAATAGGTTTTTTGTTATTAAGTTTCATTCCTAATGACACTGTTGTCTTTTCCCTTCAGTCACAGCATCTAATGAAGGAATCAAGGCAGGCCTCATCCACAAGTACTTCACGGAGGGACACGCTTATGAAGTGATACTTGATTTTCTAGAAAAAAGACACAACATTTTTCTTAGTCTGAGGACCTTAAAGAGGAGGCTACAGAACGCTGGCTTAACAAGAAGGACAGACTACACTCCCATTGGCACTGTACACCAAACTGTTGCACATGAACTGAGAGGCTCGGGTCGGCTGTTGGGTTACAGAGCTATGTGGCAGACATTGCAACAAAAGTATCACCTGACAGTAAAAAGGGAGGATGTTAGACAGACGATTTCCAGACTAGATCCATCTGGTGTTCAACTTCGTTCCAGGCGAAGGTTTGTCCGAAGGGGATACGTCACAGCAGGACCAAACCAAGTGTGGCACGCTGATGGATATGATAAACTTAAACCCTTTGGTATTGCCATCAGTGGCTGCATCGACGGCTTTTCAAGGAAAGTTATGTGGCTCAGGAGTGGCAGCACTAACAACGATCCGGGCATCATTGCGCAGTACTACCTGCAGTGTGTATCGGAGTTTGGACTACTTCCAGCCCGCCTTCGCACTGACTGTGGAACTGAAAACGGCACTATGGCAGCCATTAACTGCACATTACGATCTCAACACACAGATGATTTTGCAGGAGCCCTCAGTCACATGTATGGTACCTCAACTGCAAACCAGCGCATCGAGAGTTGGTGGTCTTTCTTCAGAAAGCAAAGGTATAGCCTTTTAAGGTCAGGTCCAATAATGTGTGTGTGTGTGTGTGTGTGTGTGTGTGTGTGTGTGTAAGCAAGCACAATAAATAATATTATTATGAATACATTTGCCTCAGAGTCCTGCATGAACTGTGCATAGACTGTATTTTAACATTGGTCATATGGTGGTACTTGGAGAGCCAACTATTTTCTCAGGTGGTACTTGGTGTGAAAAGGTTGAGAACCACTGATCTGAGATATTGCGTTTTTTGGATAATACTTGCATACAAATCTATAAATGCCTTCAGGTTTCTAAAATATATAATGTAGCATTTCCCTCCGAATAATGGTCATAGACTTTACTGATCAATTAGAATTTATTTAAACTCCAGAGAAAACGTATAAGAGTTTTAGCCTCTTCGGGGGTTTTGAATTCCACCATTAGGACTCAGTTCTGGATCGAGCTCTTCAGTGACCTTAGAGAGAGGCACCTCTTCAATGGGAGCCATGAGCACAAGTGTCTGCTGCGATATGTGTTTTTGGGCATCTTCCAAAAAGACCTCGATGAGTACAGACAGCTGTGGAACAACCACACCATCAGACCTGTTCGCCTGTCTCAGTGTCCATCAGGTAAACCTGATGCCATGTACCACCTGCCTCACAGGTTTGTATTCAAATTGTTTGGTAATATTACTTTAAAATATATCTGACTTCATATAATTTGGTGTATCAGCCCAATATGACAAGTTTGTCACTTGATAAATAACGTGATTCATTTAGTCTGAAAACTCATTATTTCAAAAATGATTTCAAGTCTTAAACGACTAAAAATGGATTCCAACACAAAACCTAAATCAGAAGATATCCAAAGCTATTCTGTCGATTTATCTTACTCAATTCCAAAAAGTACCTTGTGTTAGAAAGTGAGTAGAATGACCATATGCTGAAAGAGCTGCTGTCAACCTGAGATTAATTTCTCAAGTCAAAGCTCTTTGTTTAGGATTTAATTAACGAAGAACTGACTCAATGGAGTTTTAGTTATAATGCTTATCTAGCATGTTTGGGGGGTTAAATGATCCATTTGTAATCACTTGACTCATGTTTCAATTTATGACTGGTCATAGGTTTGGCGGAAGGGAGTGTGGATTTCCAGTGTCCTGGGAAGCCCTACACCACTTTGATGGCATCATGCAAGCATCATCCCAGTACAATTTGTGTGGTGATGAGAATCTGGAGATGCATTTTGTGGACTTGCAAAGACGGAGTGGGTTGGCTCCACCAGTGAACTGGACAGCTGCTGTTCAGAATTACATTTCCATGAAAAACATGTCTGGAGTGTAGAATA
Organism: Notothenia rossii; assembly: GCF_949606895.1. Classification (NCBI taxonomy): domain Eukaryota; kingdom Metazoa; phylum Chordata; class Actinopteri; order Perciformes; family Nototheniidae; genus Notothenia; species Notothenia rossii. The sequence continues at coordinate 9,605,013 of NC_136904.1, read as the reverse complement.
CATTGCCCCACCAGCCCCCCAGAACCTTTTTTGTGTGTACAAGTTTCCAATGTAGGTTGAATATTATTTAGAATGCTGCAATTCTGAGTAGATAAGTCCAGTGAAATATTCAGCTTGTATCTTTGCATAAGTCATTAGACTGAAACCTTTCTTTGTTTAAATAAACATACACCATATTCATGTATTTTGTAAAACATGTTTAGTGTTACATCCGTGTTATCAGTTGAATGGTCGATCGTCAGAAGATTATACACCTAATATTTTGGTAATTGATTTTAATTTTGAATATAAGCAGGTTCCAGCCTCTAAAATGTGAATATTTGCTGGATTAATTTGTTCTCTGTGAGGCTTCACTTTCTGACATTTTAAAGACCAAGGCGTGTCCGAAATCACTCATTCACTACTCCCTACTCCTTATATAGGGAATTCTATATAGGGAGTATTGAGTGATTTCAGACACAGCCCATAACAAATTGATGAATCAACAATAACATTCATTCATTGCATCAGTCACATATGCTACTGTTATTTCTGTTTTCACAGTGGATCTGAGAATAAAATCTTGTGAACCAGCTACAGCTGTGTCATCTTTGTAGCGAGTGTGTAACATATGCTATACGTAGAAAAACAAGTCCTTACGTTAAAATGAAACACTTTTAAACCATTTAATGAAGAGTCATTCAGCTTTACTCTTTCACAAAGTCCATGTAAAAACATGTTGATAAAATGGGCAAAACAAAATTTGCACAACAAGGTGCCTTTTGCAGTCTTTATTTACTGTTTATGTAAATATTTGTAAAACATCTTAACACATGTTCTGAACTCTTGATTTAACCACGGTCTACCTTACCTACCTAACGAGAATACAATAACAATACAATACAAATGTGTGGTGTTGTTCACATGTTAGATATGAAATAGGACAAATCTGCCATGAAAAATACTCACATCTCTCTTACGTCACAACATTTTGGTCTGACAGATCGCAACATGAAAACAACGGACTGTGTAGCTACTGTGTGTGGGAACATTAACTTTTACCACAAGTTATTTAATTGTTTAAAGGCACCCAAAGCCGGGGGAATTATTAATGCCAAAGTTCATGTTGGCTTTGAAGGCACCATAAGTGTCCAAAAGAGGAAGCTTTAAAATGTTGGCACAGGTATTTGCCATTGGGAATGTTGACGTTGTAGAACATAGGAACTGAAGGCGTGGCAGAGGACTCATACCAGCAGGAGGCACACATGGCACACCTGTAGCGAACATTAACACCTCCTCCAAGGTCACTGAGCTGTCATTTTCTAAAAAGTAGAGAACATTGGAATCAATTGACAGTAAATACTATCTACATCAACACCGGAACTCTTTATAATCTGTGTGTATAAAAATCAGACAAGAGCAAATTGACTAACCTTCACAATCGAGAAGATAATCTGCCCAGTAACTCATAGCTTTCTCTTCCTGAGCCCTTCTGTTGCTTCCCTGTTGACTAAATTCAGGCTGGAACAGATTTTCCATCTCTGCAGCAGACAGCTTCACATCGGCATGACAGAGAGCAGGGGTCAGGACCGTCGGATGCTGCTGCAGAGCTGTCAGAAACTGCAAACTTTCAAGTCCAGCCTTGAATCTAAAATACAATTAAAAGATGCATGCAAAGATACATGTGCATCATGTAGAAGTAAGTAAGCAAGAAAATGGGACAACAGCAACACGTTTTTCATAATTATTTTAGCAATAACAATGAAATACAAAAACCTACCTTTCGATTGCAGTGTTGTTCCTGTGGATTATGTACCACTTCAGGTAATCCTCTACTATCATTCTTTTTTCTTCACATGACCTGACATGTCTGAAGCACCCAGCAGTCTGCAACATGGCACTGTTCCGTATCATCAAGTCCTGAAGGATCTCCACTGAGGGTGAATTCTGAATCTAAAAGAAGAGATAACAGAGTCCCACACATTTCAAATATGACACGTAATTATAAAAAATGGTAATGCCAGAAGTATATCTTGAAAGAATGGTTTAAGTGGACAAAACTCTCTCTTTACCTATTCTAGAATTTCACACCCTTCTCATACCTCTTGTAGGACTTTCCCTATCTCCTCATCTGTAATGTCTCCGACAGATGCCTTGAAACTGCTCTGCCCTGAGATGTAGCTGACCAGATCCTCTGACAGAAAATTAGGACCTGGTCCACCATGCACAATGGACACAGCAATCATCTTCCCTGCTAAATAATACTCATCCTCTCTGATAGCTGTCCAAGATAATGCAGAATAAAGAAATATTAAATCAGTTTCTATATTTGAAAACACTGCAAGGTTGAAATATGGGTTCTTTTAAAACATTATACACAAAACAGAACCTGTTGAATTGTAGACCAGGTAGCGGCTCTCCACAGGTCCATCAAATATGGGCCGTTTGTTCAGCTCTGTCATGAGAAGGGAGAGGAATTCTCTCTTGGGGCCACCTGTATCGAGACCTTCCTCAAACCTCCCTTCATCGTCAGAGAATTTCACCAGGATGTCTTTCTTTTCTGAGAATGTTGCCCTTTTGAATCCTCTGACTGCTCCATCCCAGATGTTCGAGCGACAGATGTTAAATCTGCTGACAGCTCGATGGTCAATCTCTAGGGCCAGGTTTGCAGTTATCTCAGAAAGTGATTGCTGGTCCACCCTGTCATCAGATAAATTATGACCATGTTAAATGGTACACCATAGCACACATTTTTGATCAGGAAAAATAACAACCACAGTTGAAGTAAGGGTAACTTTTCTCTTACTTTGTATCCTCTGGAATGTCATGACTGCACTCAACACTGTCTGAGTCATCCTTATCCTCTATTACAATGGGCGCATACAGCTGAGTATATTTGCTGAGAAATTGACATACACAAGTTTACATTGTTGATGTTTTCATATAAAACATACTTGAATTGTAGAAAGGAAAGTATAATACCTATAGCACGCAGTTTCCAGCACACCTCCTGATGTTCCTGGGCCCTCTTGTGAGTCAGAAAATAAGACCTGAATCACAAACCATAACAGGGATAGGACAGGTAAGTTGAAGTATTTTAAATCATGGCTATCTGAAGGCTGATTTAGAAAGAAAAGACTATTCTAATGTACACAAACGTGGATCTCTGGGTCAGTGTGACACGTTATTTCATGTAGTTTAAGACATTAATTGTGTGACAATATTTCCAGACAAGGCTAAATGTGAACAAAAGACAATGTTTTGGAGCCACAATTACCGGAGCTGCTGAATCACTGCCTGACTCTGCAGGTTCCCATACCTGGAAGTAAAAAACAATATATCAGTGTGACACTTCAAATTTGACAGAACTAGAGCTTAACACATTTGAACATAAATATTGAATTCTATTATTCTAACAGAAAGTGTATGTGATTTGCGCCAGGGGGAATGATCCTTCTTACATTATTACTTTCAGTGAAAAACATACACATTATTATGGTGTGATTTTGCAGGGATCTGCACTAAATAAAGTTGTTTTCTTAAGTTTGTATAATATGTGTAAGCCAGGACGCAGCAACATTTACCGCAATTTAAAATGCTATTTTGGGACATGTTTCATCGTAAAAATATGCCGTCTATGTGAAATCTAGAAACATTTTCACTTCCAGATAGAATTTACAATATAAGCGATCTAAGATACAACAAATGTAGTACTCACTAATGTATCAGCTGCATTGAATTCTGCAGAAGTTGGACTCATGATGATCACCTCTGAATCCGATGAGTTGGATTCAGAGCTGGTTTCCTGAGCTGTGAAATACAAGAACAGGTATAAGAGGATTTTAGACTACTCAGAACAACAGAGTGCTTTCCTTGACAAACAAATCAATTTAAAAAGCTCTTCTTGGTTGGTAATTAATTTCACAATTACTTACAAGATGTAAAGAAATCTTCAGCTGTACAAATGTACAGTGTGATACGTTGGTAGGCCTTCCCCACTACCTCTTTGTACTCGTTTAGAGTGAAGGGTACTTCTGTTCCTGGTATATTAGTTATCTTTGTACCGTCAGGGTAGAGCAGTACGTAGGGACCACCATGTAAATTTCTGTCGAAGGTCTTCATTTTTTGCTCAGCAGCTCTCTGCAATTCGTCCGCATCCGACTCTGGTCGCATCAAAAGGGGAAGTACTGTTCCTCTTACAGTCTTCAGTACACCATCTTTCAGCCTCATAAGGCCTACTGAAATCTACAGAGAAACAACGAAATAGGCGACTGTTAACTAGTTCAGTGACACTATAAATACATGACAGAATGGACTGTCGGCAAATTATTAGTCTATCTCAGCAAAAAAATGTACCTTCACAACCTTCAGGTTGTCTTTTGATGGTGTTTTTTTTTTCTTAAAACCTGCTCGTCTCTCCTTCTCTTTTACACTCCGGAAAGTCCGGAATAACTCCAGTGTGCTTTTTCCTGTAGCCTCTGCTTGAAATAAGAGTCCAATCAATCGTCAATGACAAAGAACAGAGAGACATAGAGTGTTCTCACCCATACTCATAAGATATAGAGTGTACATTGCCTAAGCCTAATTCAAAAAATAAAAAAATAAAAATTACCTCCACTTGTGCCTGTTTTATCAACATCACACAGGAATTTGAGGTCCTTGCCACATGAACAGCAAAAGGCTTATTTAGAGTCCTGCTGCTGTCCACAAAAAGGACAATACATTATGACCTGCAAGAAAACAAATAAAGTATCATTAGGTTGCTTTGCGCTTCAATTGCATGAACATCTTTCTATCTATCTATCTATCTATATATAAAGCAAGAAATGTCCGTGTGTGTGTGTCTGTGTGTGTGTCTGTGGCTCGCATATCTCTCTGACTGTTTGTCAGATCGACCTAAGCTTTCGGATATGGCTTGCGGATTGCATGATGATTTGCATCCTTCATTTAGAATTTTTTGGGATTCATTTTTCTAAACCTTTATTTTTGACGAATCTACGCGCTCCGGTACGCCCCCCGGACAACATTGCAAGCAGCAATTATGGGAGCCAAACAATCGGTCCGCTTAGTACAGGCACAAGCTTTGAACGGCCATGCCCCGAACGGGCACTGCACTAGTTTTTAAATAACACTAACACATTTGGAAAGACTAATCAGTACTACTTTCAACGCTGGCTTAATACAAGGAATCTCCCAAAATGGATTGCAAGTGTGTCTTAATCACGACATTCCCCACTGACAAGGGCAAGACAAGTTTCAGGCAGTTAAACACGCAAGAATACTGTGAGTCTGTGAGTGTGTGTGTGTGTGTGTGTGTGTGTGTGTGTGTGTGTGTGTGTGTGTGTGTGTGTGTGTGTGTGTGTGTGTGGTCTAGATTTAAAACGGTTCAAGCTGCACGGATAAATCGAGCAGAATCAAACAGTTTTTACAGACAAGCAAACAACTTGAAAATAGCTTTCTGCAGTTTTGATCAAAGCTATGTTCTACTAACATTATACACTACACACATAATCTGCTCCCACACACAAAATAACGTCATTTAAAGTCATAAATACGGCAGCGACAGATATTATCTACATCCTGTGTAACTTTAACATTATAAACTTACCCATGAGATGTTTCCCGGAGATCCCCCAGCCTTCTTCTTCTCTCGCATAAAAAAAACGCATGTGCATCAGCAATAATAGTCCCCGGTAATTAACTTCCGTCGTATGTGCATCAGCAATAATAGTCCCCGGTAATTCACTTCCGTTGTGGCTTTTTTATTTGCATCGCGGCGTTTTTTATTTGCAGCGTTTTTTTTATTTGCAGCGTTTTTTTTATTTGCAGCGTTCTTTTATTTGCAGCACCCTGGCCTCTCAGGGCCACCGTAGTTTCCGGGCCTGGCAACCAAACGGAAGTGTAGTACCGCCATTTGGCCAGCACGAATATTTTCATCAGAGTCCGGTGCACTTCCTGGGGGTTTGGGCGTTTTGGGGAGGTATTTTCTGTGTTAGAGTTTTACTCCCTACCGGGTGTACTTTGAGGGTTTTTAACTCTGCAGACCGTTTACATGCTTAAAAACCTTCATAACACACAAGGGGACGGGTAATAACCGGAAAAGCACGACATGGGACCTTTAACTTATTAATTAGACAAAATGATTTGTGGTGAAAGTCATAAACTGTTGTGTCTCAAACGGATATACTAGGTTATTAATGTATTGGCCTAATAGTTGCTTAAAATTCTACAATAATATTTGCAATTCGTTTTTAATCTGACATGTACGGTATCAATGTCTCTCAGCCACCGTAGTGTCTCGGGGCGTGTCCTGTAGGGGGCGTGTCGTGTACCGTCTTGCACTGTCCGGGTCCGGGGCTGCAGGATCATTCTACTCGTCCAATATGGCAACCAGGTGGGGAATCTGCAGCGCGGGGAAGATCAGTCATGACTTCACTGTGGCTCTGAAGACCCTTCCTCATGAAGACCACCAGGTACCAGCAGAAACGCACACACATTTACATCTTTAGTTTGCAACACGTCTCGACTACAGTCTATACAAAAAACCTAAACCCATTTTTCTTTTGTATTACTTTTAATATAGTATATTTTAATATTTTCTGCTTATCTGTATTATTGTGTTGCACTGTTGGAGAAGCCTGTGACAGAACATTTGCGTTTTTACCCCCTTAATGTCTGACCAGTGATTGCACAGCATTTCCGTGCACATGACTTGTGTTTAAAGTGTATAGTCCGTTTGAGTTTTGCCCGTGTGAACGCAAACCGAACCTTCTGAAAAATGAAACAATGTAACAAACTGTGGTCTGGTGCGCACCAGAGAAGCGGCTAAACGCACCAGGGTTCGATTCAACCGGACTATAAAGGCTGGTGTGAATGCGCCCACAGTCTATGGTTAAAGTAAAGTCCTAATCCAGTGTTGATGATGTGCAACATGCAGCTTTAAAGAGTTTATAGATATTTCAAACCACAGTCTGCAGCATTTTTCAACACTTTGTTTTTTACCTTAAAGTACACACTAACTAAATGGTCACCTACATTTTATTTTGGCTCTATAACCGAGTAATTACAGTACCCAACAATGAAAACATTAATGCAAAAATATGACATAGCTGCGTACCACTTAAAAACAACATTTTTCTATAAAGACTATATTTATTGAATCTTTAAACTGACTATAAATGGGTTACTATTGTAAAGTAAAGTATAGTTGCCTCCAAACTCTGAGAAATGCACAGTTTTAGCAAGAGAAACATTAAGTTATTGAGTTTACACAGAAAATTGAATATGGAAATAATAAATTCACATATTATCATGTTTCTGCAAGCACATTTTATTCTGGGGGCTTTTCATTAAGGTGGAACAGGATTACCTTGTTGTGGTGAATAATATTATAAACTGGATTTAAAGGTTGTGGCTGTGGCAGCTCGTAATTTGGAGGATGCACAGGAGTTTGCCACAAAGCACAGCATCTCCCGAGTTTACAGCAGCTATGAGGAGCTGGCCAGAGATCCAGACATAGGTTAGTTTCTTTCAGACCTGGGTCACATCAGATTGTTTGATGGCGCTTTTACTACTCTTGTATTCAGTTTGAACCCCAACTGTCTTGATTTCCTGTGGTTTATATACTGTAATATATATTTTGACATTGAAAAACATCACAGCATGATCTCTGGTTTGTGTCTTTTTGTGAATGCAGATGTTGTGTACATTGGAGTTATCCACCCCTACCATCTGACCACTTGCCTGCTCTTCACAAATGCCAAGAAGAACGTGCTGTGTGAGAAGCCGCTGGCCATGAACACCAAGGAGGTGAAGGAGATCCTGTCCTCTGCCAAGAGGAATAATGTCTTTCTCATGGAGGTAAGGATGGAGTCAGTCCAAACAAATAAATGTATACAATTTGCAATAGCTTCAGGTTGTCTCCTACGGTGGCCGTCAGGTGCAAACGCGTTCCACGTAATGCGCCCCCTAGAGGCCTGGAGCACTTCCGGTATGTTTTGCATTTGTTTTTGGGTTTGCAGCTATGTGTTTTTGACTTCGCATATCGTTTTTGTATTTGCAGCATTTTTCTGTTGCGTTTGTTTTCGGGGTTTGTTTGTTATATTTAGTTTGTATCATTTCTGTAAATGCAGCGTTTTTTTGTTGTTCTTGTTTTCAGGGTTTGTTTGCGTTTACACCTGACGGCCACCGTAGTCTCCTCCACTTTTCACATGCAAAATCAAACTTAACATTAAAACGTTCTAATGTAAGTCAACTACTAAATAAGATTACACAAAGCTAGCACTAAACTTTGACTGTGTGACTGCCCCCCACCCCCCCCCCCAGGCTATATGGACCAGATTCTTCCCAGCCTCAGTGGAGATCAGGCGGCTGTTGGACCAGGGGGATTTGGGAGAGGTGAAGATGGTAAGGTCAGAGTTTGGTGAGCCGTTATCGCACGTGCCGAGGTCGGGTCTGAAGGAGCTGGGCGGAGGAGCAATGCTAGACATCGGCATCTACTGCCTGCAGTTCATATGCATGGTGTTCAACGGAGAGAAGCCGGAGAGCATCCAGGCCGTGGGGGTCTGTCTGGAGACAGGTGATTCAAAGAGAAAAGGGTGTCACAGATGTCCTTTCTGAAGCTGTGTAACTTCAATAACAAGTCGGGAACATAGCTCATATGAGTCTGAAGTAATTAAGAAGTCATCACGGCTTTCTCTTTGCTTTAAAAACATCACACACAGGTTAACAGTGCTACCATTGTTATCCATAACCTAAGCCATTTGCAGCTCCTGATAAGAAAACAGAATGAGAAGGTTGCAGCTTGCTAACTGTTTGTACAAAGTACATTTCATATTTTATGTGGATTGATAATCTTTAAACAAGGTAGTGTTCCTGTACGATAAGACTTCACCTCAACTGGTACAATAAAAGTTAGGCTTTTATAGTCCAGGTATCTAATCTTGCCCTACATTCTTATACACTGTTTGATTCTTCAATAATAAAGCACAGTGTAATAAACAAACTCAACACTTTATTTGCAGAGGACACATGGCAGACTCTGCACTTTTTTAAACAACGACACCGATATATTCTTGTATTTTTGATGTGATTAGCAGCAAATCAGTTTTGCATGTGTCAGTCATTTCTTGTGTAAGTAAAATGTTCCTGTGCATGACCTCATCTGTATGTTATTGCAGGAGTGGATGAGACTGTGGTTGTCACTCTGAAGTTCTCCAGAAACAGGATGGCCGTGTTCTCCTGCTCCTCAGGTGTCAAGCTGCCCAGTGACGCCATTATTGCGGGCACAAAGGGAAACATCAGGGTAGGTCATCAGCAGGGTCACATATTCAAATCAAATGAAAATAGTCTGAATGTTAGATCCTATTTGCAATTTGTATATACTATTTTCAAGTTTGAAATGTGAACAAGGGCAAGTGTGAAGCCGTGTAGGAGGGGAGTTACATGTAGTTTCTCTTCACATATTATACATGTCAGAATTGTCTGATGTTATTGTTGTGAAAATATCCTGTTGCATGCTCTCTAGATCCCTGATCACATGTGGTGCCCCACGTCATTAGAGGTGAATGGGAAGGAGACCCAGTACCCAGTGCCAGAGCCTTATCTGCCCCTCAACTTCCTCAACAGTACAGGGATGCGTTACGAGGCAGAGGAGGTCCGGCAGTGTTTGCTCAAAGGTACTGGGAGTTTACGCATATTTTAGATTGTATTTATATTACAGCAATAATTCATTTATGTATTAACCAGAAAAAGAAAAAAATCACAATTAGGTGTATATTCATCTGTGATTTCTGAAAGTTCAGTTAAGGAATATCTGTCAAAACAGAAGATTAGATGAAAAATAAGCAGTCAAAATTATATATTTTTCTTTTGTTCTGTAGCTATAATATATAACTACTGAAAAAAGGTGACTCAATTCTTTTTTTGTCGACTCTTGCAACCTTGAACCACTTAAATTGAATGGACCATACATTCCAGGAGACGTCGCTATGCAGTGTGTTCAAGACTAATCCCTAATGTTTTTCTTATGCAGTCCTCTCTTGTCCAATTAAACGATAGGAAAAGGATTTTAAATATTGCAGTATATAAAATGCCAGTAATCAAAGCTATTCAGCTCAGGTCAATGTTCTCACATGTGTCAAATAAGACTAAAACTTATATATATCAAAAAAGAATCAAGATATTTAAAGATATTCAAGATATCTTTTGTGAGGTCTCCAACCATGCATTCATGTATATAAAGCTAGATATTTGAGACATTATACCGGGTGCTAACAAAAACTAAACCTTTGCAAAGGTAGGACTTATCTATAACTTGCAAATGCAAAATAATTAAACTTAATTAAAAGTGACTCATACATCTGTTTGTTATTGCAGGAGAGAATGAAACCTGTTGTCACTGAAGTAAATTATATTCCCCGTTAGGGATTAATTCTGTCTTTACTTCTAAATATTTAACCTTATTGCCTGTTGACATTTACGACGAGCCCTAAGTCTGTTATCTCCCGTAAGGAATGTGATAATGGAATCATGTGATGTTATTCAGTTTTATTATCGGTCACAGGGTTTTACGACTGAGAACGCTGGCTTTCTAAGCTCCACAGACAGGTGATTGAGTATTTCCAGATATCGGGGATATCTGCAGTGTTCCCAGTGTTTACGCACCCTCCCCCAATATGTGAATTCTCTCTGTAAAACAGTGAAAAGGTCGATCAGATTTGACATGGCAACCCACCTGTGCAGTCAGAATCTCTGGCTGTGTGACTTGTGATGTGAATGTCTCCGGCCGATGCTTGTATTAAAGATCTGTGTTTGTCATCAAAGCTCCAACTCTCCTCGTGTCTCTGAGTCCTAACTCTCCATTGCTGCAGAAGTTTCTCTTACATTCCCAACTCTTATAACCTCAGTTCAGGCATGTTTCTAGACTTGTTCATACTTTCAACACAAGGTGGCATCAGAAACACTGAAATCTTAAAGAGCTTTCACTCTGTTCCCATACTGTATGCATGTATACAGTGTATGATTCAGTCTGAACATGTTCTTACAGTGTGACATTTCCCATGTAGGGCTGAAGGAGAGTGCAGTCGTCTCCCATGCTGACTCTCTGCTGCTGGCTGAGTTGGAGGATGAGATTCGCAGGCAGGTGGGGGTCGTGTACAGCCAGGACAGCAAGTAAATGCTCAAACTGTGAATCTGGATATATTGACCTTGTTGAATAATAAATAGTTCTTTGTTTTGACTGGATTGTGCATTCATGAAATATCAGTGGGGAGCTTAACTTGAGATAACTTTATGGGTTTGGAATATCCACATTTAACATTACATGTTAGACGCTTTTATCCAAAGAGACTTACATTCAGTACCGTGGGCAATCTCCACAGGAGCAATTTGGGGGACTCAAACTTGCTACCCCGATTCGAAGTCCAGCACTCTATCCACCAGTAGCTTGACGTGGGAAAAAAATTAGGGGAAGCCAATAATACGTTCCTTTCTTTTGGGGTGGGGGTGTGGTGGTCAATGTAATAACTTAACCAGATGAGTGATTACAGCGCCCGGTATCATTTTACACATTTGTATCATACAGATGCAGGACTTACACACGCCTGTTATCTGACCGACAGGTCCGCACGCACTCTCCAGCCCAAATTCTAATAAGCATTCATTCACAAACTAAATCAGGAGACGTTTAACGTTTTACGTCCGGTTCGCTCCTTTGTTCCTCGCTGTAAACGGCTCCAGTTTGGGCATTGGCCTGTCATCAGATTGTATTTGTTGTTGCTGCTGCAGCGGAAGTTTAGTACAATTATTTTTGATTAAATACTCAATCTCCACCCTCCATAATTGCACTTGCTTCAGTTGCTTGCTACTTTCTAACGGCGGTGAGAGTGGTGCAGTGACGCTATCTATCTTCTATCGATTAGAAAAGTAGGGTAGACTAGACATGTGGATATTATCCGACTGAACAAAACGTGCATTTACCTAGCAGGTTCGTTTTCCACTGACCTTTTTTGAGCTATTTTCCAAAACCCTATGGAGAAATTCCATTGCTTTTTTGTCGAGGGAAACCGAGCGCAGCTTACTTCCGCTTTTTGGGACGCGTCACTGCACCACCAAGTTGATGCGATTTGATTGGATTGTGAGGCAAGGGAAGCCAGAGGCCCTGACCAATCACAGGTTGGCAGGGGCATGACGTGAGCCTCATCTGATTGTTCAATCCCTCCATTTTTTTTTCACCAAGGGAAGCACATTTCGGCAGCAACAAACAAAGAATTTCCGAAACTAAACGAAGTGTTTTTATTTATTTATTAAAATTATAACTACAATCCGAAAAAAACAGGGCCTTGGCCTCCAGGAGAAAACGCCACTGCTATCCACTTAGCCACAGCCGCTCACATTTCTTTACCGTAACCCTTTAAATGTTGCCATTACATGTCGAGTATAGATTATTCAGACACAAGAGTCAAAGCTTGAAATAATGAATAAAACGTTGTTAAATACGAGTCTAGTATTGTATAAGAAATTAACCTTAATACATGTATTTTAACTCCATGCAGATGCATTCTTGGAGAAAGAAATTATTTTGAATGAAAAACCCTGCACCCATTAGCAGGCGATTCAACTGTTTTAGACTATTACTATGTTTAGACTACCCGGGACCCTTCCCTAAAGATTATGTAGAACCACCCATGATTATTCATTGTCAAACAAAACATCAGGCAGAGTTAAGTTAAGTGCTCATCTCTTTTATTGATGGAAATCCAGTCTTTAAGGACAGCTCAGTACACCAGCTAAACGTTATAATACCTCTTTACATTTAGTTAGTTCAGACACTCTAGCGTTACAATCAAAAGCATGTTAGACACAAAAAGACAGCTACAGTGGCTCACCAACATAAAAAGGAGAAAGAAAAGCAGAGGGGGGCGACCCCTTACCCACTGGAGTCGAGAGGGACTGGGTGTCATCCCTTCATCAGGTCCCCTTTGGAAATACCCTAAAAGTGCTCTTTTATAATCACTCAACTTTATTAAACCACGAGATTCAAAATAAATATGCTCCAATTCAATTAACGGTAAAGGCTTTTATGTCACAAATACAGTAACTAGCTCAAACAACTCTGAACATCCAACACTAACATTTCTCTTGAGTTTGACAAAATATAAGTAGTATTGGATGTCCCAAAACAAAACAATTTACAGAAGTTAAGTATAACATTGAATGTAACATTGTCTGGAGTGAATAAGGAGTGCAACACGTGTCACAAGTACAGTGATAGCTGGAGAGGGCACTTCAAACAGACAGCACTACACGAGGATCTGTTTGGGTGGAGAGGTGGAGCCCTTTGATTTAGGATGTAACAAGTTTGTTCGTTATATCGGCAGAGGAGTTGTATCGGTACAACGTTACAGTCCTCAAGTTGCCCTTTTTAAAAGATAGCCCTAACCCCAACTCCACCTAAACAGGAGGCAGTATGCACACAGACCAGGAAGCATTCACTCTAACACTGATTCACCTTAAATAATAAGTGTTGGATTGAATAAATACAGCAGTTTCTGGTCAAGGTGTTTAAATCTGAGGCCCTGCGGACTGGTTTTGATTTAGAGATATGAAAGGAATGAGACATAAAGTGTACGAATCAAAACTCCACCCAAAACAGCTCGATAGCCATGAAGGCTGTACTCTAATTGCATCATTGCCTACATTATTAGTTGTTCAGTGTTTGAGTCTATGAGCCCAGCTGTTGCACTGGGGGGGGGGGCTATGAGCTGGAGTGCAGGGTGAAGCGCTATGAAACATTAATGAAGGTGGATGGAGACTGTTCAGGCCACCAGAACCACACGCATGGTGTTGGTGTAACCGGAGCCTGGACGCCAGCCGGTCAGCACGATGACAACGTCTCCCTCTTTGAAGAAGCCTCGGGCCTTACCTGGAAACAAAGCATCCAACATTTAAATACATTATGTTATCCTGAGAGAATGTTACATTGTCTCAAATCTACACTTGTTGTTCTGCACTGTTAAATACTAAAATACACTTTTAATGAGGAGACATGATGGGTAATATTCAGCGAGCAAACATCAGAAGGCTTTGTGACTTAATGTGGAGATAAAAACAAATATACAGCTCAACATTTGGTCTGACGAAGAGATGAAACTGTAATAAAAGAAAAACCCAAGTTAAAAGGAAACTAAGACACTAACCCATATCCATGGCAAAGTTGACGCGCAGGTCGACGTCCTCGGCCCACACGTCGTGGGAGGGGTTGGTGTAGAGGACGGGGAAGATGCCGCGGTACAGGTGAGCCTGGCGAGCCGTCTGAGCGTTACGGGTCACAGCGATGATGGGGGCGCGGGGCCTGTACCTGGAGATCAGGTGGGCGGACCTGCACACACACACAGAAACAGGTTTAAACAATTTCCTCACATGTTGAGTCTTTTCTTTTAAACTAATGACTGCAAAGTTATGACTAACAATTATTGAAAAAAGTCATGCTTACACAAAATGCAGTTACTGTCAGTAAGAAGCTGAATGATGTCAACATATTTAGTATAGACGATTTAGATAAACATTCAACAGTACCATTTTAAGATAAATATTGTATTGCACTGAATATAACTTTAGTAATGCATAAGCCGTTAACCTAACATGTAAATGAACTCCATTCAAATTAATTAAAGCAATTCAGTAAGATTAAAATCTGCACACTACACACAACAGGTTATTTCAGATACTCTGGTTCATTTAGACTTCAGATCATCTTTATGCTGGGTTTTTGGTGAGTAGGTCTGACCTCCTTGTGAATTAGTCAACTAATTGGCCTTCGTCCACTCCATGAAATTTGAAACACTGAAGAAAATGCTTTGGCAAAATTCTTTGCCAAGAAACCCCATTTTACAGGTCTGATGATTAATGCAAGTAATCGATGAGTCAGTGGGCTTAACGACGGACATTTGGACTGTGCTCATGACAACCACAAATTAAATCTGTTGCTATCTCATCTCCCCACACACAGCGCACTTCTGACACACACACAATGAAAGGAGGGGGATCTGTAAGAGCAAATGAGGTGTTCGAGGAACAATTAGGAGCAGCGCTGGCGACACTTTACCTTCAGGAGGACCCTTCAACCTCTCCCCCTCCTCGTCTGTCTTACCTCCCGGTCTTGGTGAGGACTATCAGGGCGCTAGCGCAGCATTTGAAGGCGGACTCGACGGCGCCGACGGCCACAGCCTCAGACGGGTCTCTGGTCAGCTTGGAGCTTCTCCTCAGCTCCTCAAACAGCCGTCTGTGGAAGGTGGCCGCCTCGGCCTCTCGTGCTATCTGAGCCCAGAGGGACCATGGAGGAGGGTGGGGTGGGGGGGTTACTCTCAATCACCCACACTGCCTCACGCAGAGTCATTCACACAACTAGGAGAGACTGGCAAATGCGCTGCTAGACTCCACTTCAGTTTTGGCTTAATGAGGAAAAGAGTTCCCTCAAAACATTATCAAATAAAAAAAATCAGTACAACTTTTTAGTTTAGGCGTTTGCCAGTCTCTCTCAGTTACTTCCTGATTCAGTCCCTGTCCGGCCCTACACTCCCTCTCTGAATCCTTAACTACGCCATCACTGTCCTCCTCCACCTGTGGGACCTGCCTACCTTCCAGAGCCAGTGAGCACAATCATGGCAGAGGCTAAGCTCTTAAAAGAGGCCTCGACAGCACCGATAGCAATAGCCTCTGCGGGGTCTGTGCAGGGCGGCGTGGAGCGACGCAGGTCCTCGAACACCTGCCGGTGGAACATGGCCGCCTCGGCTTCACGAGCAATCTGGCACACGTGAGGGCAAGATGCATCAAGCAGAGGCATTCCCGCAACACGCACAGGCAGAGGGGAAATTAGTGGAGAAAATAAATGGGAAACAGAGAAGGACAATGTTAGAGACATACAACAAGAACAAGTTAAGTACAAAGAAAGGAGACAGAAGGAGAGGAAAGGCAGGACATTCAATAGAAGAGTTAGGGTGTAGTTTAGCGGGGGGGAAACATCAACATTAAAACATATCCAGAAAAACACAACACTTAACATTTGGTTAATAAATAAACACAGTTTAATACAACCCATGCTAATCTGGAGCTGTGTGAACTGTCCTGATGGGATAAAGTTACAAAAAGACTTTTTATCCTTAACACAAATTTGGTTAGGGATAATATGGACTAAGATTAGCTTAATCAAATAAAACCCCAAAAATACATTTGATTAAATTAAAACTATAAAAAAAAAAATCTAATCTTAAATCAACTGGGAGGAGAAAAAAAGAGTTTGAGTGAAAATGCCATGCACTGCACAATAGTGTGAAGAAATGGTTAAAAGAAGTACAGGAAGAAGGAACAAGAAAAGCTTCAGAAGCATTAAAGGACATGAGAAGAAGATGACGCCCGATGAAAGGGCTAAGAAGACGTTAAGTCAAAACACGAGTCTCTACTAAAGCACGGTTCTGGGTCAGTGGCTGCTTTCCTTTGGATTTTTAAGAACCTGATACAAATTCAGCTTAGAGCAGCAAGCTCAAAGGCAAGGGCGCAGTAATGCTGAGTCACTCCTGCATCTGCATAGCAGCGTACAGAGCAGGGGATGTTAGGCTACAAGAAGACAGCATTAAGTGCAGTATCCATGGTGATTCTAATGTAAGAATTCATCAAGACCTTATTCATGAGAGAGTTTCAAAAGTGTTCTACTTATGTCTGTCCCTGACTGAACATAAAACATAAACACATTTTAAGCATGATATTTTCTTAATCCATCGTCAGCATTGGTAATGATCAATAATTAGTAAATCATGAATGAATCAAAGATGTTTCTAAAATACAGACAAACACAATGGCTCCTTCATAAATACACTACTTCCTATCATTTGGAAGATGAAGAAGGATGTTCCATCTATTTGAAATCTCAATGTCATTATTATTAAACTGATTAAAAAGATGATTGTTCCTCCACTGAGTTTTCATGAGCCTACCATAAAGCAGGTGGACAGATTAACTGGAAACAAGTGGATGGAAAAATAAACAAGTCATTTCCGGTTGGCCTAACAATCCTGCTGCAGCTTTTATAGCAGATGTTAAGCCAAGAGGAAAATACAAGAAGGTGCTGCGTCATAGAAAACCAAAAGTCATTGATGTGTTCAAGAGAACACAAAAAATAGGAAACGAGAAAGAGCAGCTTCCAAGTGTTAGCATGCTTAGTTGAAAATGAAAATCATACAAGATCCTCCCCTTAATTTCTCCAATCAATAATCTCTATTTATTTTTTAAAACAATTCTTTATGCTTTGATTTTGATAAAATATTCGAATATGTGTATTGAGTATATATGAACTCACCTTGTGCTGTGTCTGTACCGCCTCCAGAGGGTAGTCTCCCTTGGCGGTCTCTCCGCTTAGCATGATGCAGTCGGCTCCGTCCAACACGGCGTTGGCTACGTCGCTGCCCTCAGCGCGGGTGGGACGGGGCTTCTTGATCATGCTCTCCAACATCTGAGTGGGAAGAAACAGCCTTTTATCAACCAATGCTCAAGTTCCGTCTCTGAACATTAAACCCAGTCTGCCCTCCTTTAGGTTAACACGCCCGCAGATATTCAGATGTCTAAGCAGCTTTTTTTTACTTTGTTGATTGGGTTTTCTCAACAGCATACAGTTATTCTATCAGAGCATGTATCAAAAGTAGGTAACTTCACTTTATAGAAAAATAGGTAGAGTAACAACGTGAATACTGCTTAACACCAGGGCAAACAACATCCCACAGACAGAAGACAAACATACAAAAAAATGTTCAACAATAAATGTCAGTACGGCAGCACCTCCTGCCCGCGACAAGCCGTCCAGTGTTGGGACCGTGGAGCCACTCTTTAATAAATAATAATCAGCTGTAGAGAAAGTGGTGTACTGTGCTTTGCTCTAACCTGAGTTGCACATGTGATTGGCTTGCCAGCTCTGTTGCAGCGACCGATCATCATCTTCTGGGCCAGGAAGACCTTTTCTGTTGGGATCTCAATTCCCAGGTCGCCACGGGCAACCATGATGCCATCGCTGGCCTCCATGATCTCATCAAATCTGCACAGGAAACAATAATCAGGGTTCATACACTTTTTCACCAATGACTTTTACCTCATTTTCCATGACCAAAAACAATCACTCTCTCAGCGGTACCACTGAAACATTTTAATTTGAACATGGTAAGCTGGAAAATAAGGTCTGTATATGAGACATGTTGTGCCTATCTAAAACAAATAGTAGGCTTACTAGCTCCCACAGACTAAAGCCACTGTAGACTAGAGGGTGTGATTGTAAACATCTCACCAGCAAAATACCTCGTCAGTTAAATGCCATTTTACGTTTCATTACTAAACAGTATTTATTATCGTTATAGTATTACTATATCGGCGATTTGATAAAATATAAATTATATTTGATGCAACTTTGGTTACATTTCCATGACTTTGGGAAAAATATTGTTTTCCATAACTTTTCCAGGACCTGGAATTTGCATTTTCATGACTTTTCCAGGTTTTTAATGACCCCTGAATAATTTAAATACCGAAATGTACAAAAATCCATAAATACGATAAATCAACTCTAACCAGGATTTAGATGAAAGATCTACATATAATTCTTCATCCACACACACCTGCGGACACCCTCGTGGTTCTCCAGCTTGCTGATGATCTTAATGTCTTTGCCTTTCTCTCCCAGCACGGCTCTGACAGCCTCCACATCTGCTGCTTTGCGGATGAAGGACGCGAACACCATGTCGACTCCGTGCTCCAAACCGAACTGCAGGTCCTGGATGTCCTTCTCTGAAACAGCTGGCAGATCCACGGCAGCACCGGGCAGGTTCACGCCCTTCTTGCTTCCAATGGTGCCGCCGTTCTCAATCTCGCACATGAGGAAATCAGAACCTGGAGACACAAGAACATATTAACGGGCTGAAGACTTTTCTACCTTGTTAATTGGTAGTGTTTTCTAATAGACCAGAAGTGATTTTATGAATGGTCGACAGTGCTTCACTCACCAATCTCCTTGACCTGCAGGGATACGAGTCCGTCGTCAATGTAGATCCTGCTGCCGATTTCCACCACTTTGGTGATGTTCTTGTAGTCGAGCCACAGGACTTCTTCGCTGCAGTTGTCTGCGTAAGTATCGTCCAGGGTTACCTTGAGCATGTTGCCCTTTTTCAGCTCCACCTCAGCTTCGCCGCTCTGTCAAATCATTAACAGTCAACTTAATTTCTGTTTGGTTTCTTTTCATGCTGAATGTTATCATTGTGAACAGCTAAAAAAGCCATTTAAAAAAAGGTCCCCTATGACACTGTTTTTCATTAATTTATTATAAGTCTCAGATATATAAACACCAAACGGATCATTGCAGCATTACCCATAATCCCCTCTGTTTCAGCCCTGTTTCCAAAGTGCTGATTCTCTGTCTGTTACTTTAGATGAAAATAAGGAGCCCCTCCCCACGCCCCTCTGAGAGACATTTGGTTACAAAGAACACAATGGTGCTCTAGGAGGAGATTCAGGTGATGGGGTGGGGGGGGGGTTACCTTGGTTGCTGATTGGCTAATGGTTACTCAAGCCAAAACATCGTGATGACATCATAAAGTGGCCAAAATCTGATCAGCTCATTTTCAGACAGGTTTATATAGAAATGGATCAGGACAAAAAGAGAGAGAATCTTTGTTCCTGAAACTTTCAGAATGTCTTTACACGGAGGGGACACATGTTTACCGTATTTTCCGGACTATAAATCGCATTTATTTTTACCTGTCAGGAGCCATTTGGGGTGAAGTGTCTTGCCCAGGGACACAACGACATGCTGACTGCAGTGGGGTTTGAACCTGTGCTCCCCTAATCCCAACCAGATCCCAACACAAACGCACTAGTCCACATCCTCCCTATACAATCGTGATAACTGAAAACTGCTGTACCACCGAAGAAGAAAAAAGTCACGGCAACTGGGAGGATGCGTCATGTAACTTTCCAGGATGTTGTGGGATGGATGGACACAGCACGGGCTTCACTGACGACCGACACCATCCTGTCGGGATTCAGAAAGCTCTAATCGGAGCTGATTCTGATGGAGAGTCTGAGGACAGCCCGGAGCGGGACATGCTGCTTCATCCACACCGGAGTTGGCGGAAGTGTTTAACAGCAACTGTATAAATAATACAGTGAGAATTCCGAGTGGCTAAGCTAATTAGCGGCTAGGCTAATTAGCGTATCAGTATTATGTGCCGTAGCTCACTGCGTGGATCATTTTGTTTATTCAGCTCGTCAGTCGGGCAGTTAATAACAGGTTGCCATGTCTGTATTGTGTTCAGTTTCATTAAACTTCAGTAAAGCTGACCTCTGTGCCTGAGTCTCTTTGAAAGTGTTTAACTGGATGGACAGCTAGCTCGGTGATGGTGAGACCTTCACAGCGACACAGAAGATGGAGACTACAGTGGATAAAAGAGACTTATTTATGTTTTCTTTTCTCTTAACGACACGTTTTGACAAAAAGCGAATTATACTCAGGTGCGACTTGTAGTCCGGAAAATACGGTATGTATAAAAACAGGAACAATTGGATTTTGCATAATAGGTGACCTTTAAAAAAAAAAAAAAGGGACTACAAAAATACTCACTCCCTTGATGAGGCCGGTCCTGATCTCTGGGCCCTTGGTGTCCAGGGCGATGCCAATGGGCCTGTATTGGATGCTGCCAGGCTCGAAGCTCCCGCATGCCTCACGAATGTTCTTAATGGTCTGTGCATGGTACTACAGAAAGGAAGACAAGTATAACATTTTAAAATATAACAATAAGCAAGCTGATGAACAGCACAGTGATGTATTGTGATCACACCTATCACCTCTAATCCATTTTCTTGTCCCATCGCAAACAATGAAATTAAAACGTATCAGAGGCACTGGTAATTGAGATGGATTGAATACGTTTTATACGCCAGACATACAAATCAGGCCAGGGAAACTGAAAGAGAAGGTGTGTCTGACAACTCGTCCAGTCATAAACATGAGTCACACTGTGAGCATCACTACGGGGTCATACGGTCCTTTTTATACCACCCAGACTGACGGGTTATGTTTCACTGAGGAATCTTATTGCACAATAACCAAGAGATCTCAGGTTAAGGATATTGAATGTCATTGATTGTGCCCTTGATTGAAGTGTGTATAGATGGAAGAGAACTTTATAGTAAGCCAGTTCGGTCACATTACTGCTGCAGCCATCTTGTCCCTTTAGTACAGGCCATTTATTATGTAGCGCATTGTCTGTGACTTTAAAGACAGCCTCTCCTTCATGGCTTAAAATGCCCACCCCTGTGTAACCAGAGCTTTCAGTAATAACTTAAGTGGCAGGTAATCACATTGGCTGCCTTCCACGCTGGCAACACATTGAGCTAATGCTACACTCACTGCCACTAAAAGAAAGCCTGGATGGTCTCACCAACTACCATTAAAGAAATACAAAAGTTATAATTATCCAAAGTTAGACCTTAACGCAGTGGCCAAAACACTTATAGCTGCAATTAACATGTATTCTCACACAGTCTGAGGCTACAGGATTTGAAATGCCACAAAGCGTTTGTGCTAGAGATGAATGCAGGGTAATGTTTTAAGACCAATGTGACCAAGGATCAGCTGACTGTATGAGAGTGTAGGTCAGGGTCAAGACAGTTTACTTCATTTTCTACACAACGAAAGTGAAACTCCAGTTAATGTTCAGCTAGTTTCTATATCAGCATTACTGGTAGTGAAAAGAATAAGACTTGCAACAGGAGCACTTTCCACTTCCTTCTTTGCTTTACAGTGGACTGACCTTGGTCGTGTACACACACACACACACTTACAGAGTCTAGGTGTGCTCCCTGCTGAGGAGATAAAGGTACACAAGGGCAGGGCAGGAAGCTACAGTTGGCATATAGCACCCAAAGCCAACAAAGCTCTAATTTATTTCACTAACCTTTGATTTTATTGAAACAACTCAGATACTTTTCATATTTAGTTTTCGAATAAAACATATCTTCTAAAAATGATTCTACTGCAGGAAACTTACGTTTTTTTTAAATTGAAGAGCTAAAAATGAATTATTGCATCTAGCGGATTCTTAATCTATAAGGTCATCTAAAGATAATGTTAAATGACAACTGATTAAATTGACACTATGAAAACGTTCAAGTGTCAAACAGCCTCACTTATCGTATGTGGATGATTCTATTTTCTGATTGCATTATCTGTTGTTTAACATAATGACCATTCACACAGGATTGTCCCTGCAGGAGTGTGGAGGTCGGAGTCAGGTTGTCAGTAAGTTCAGCTCACCTGGACTGACGGCCCGATAAAAAAAAAAAGGCCTTTTACATAAACTGGTGGCAAGCAGCCATTCTGTCTCCACAGTCATTTCCACTTCTGGGGTTGTGTGTTTAGATTATACATGTTGGACTTTTGCTTCAACATTTTAACTTCAAAATTAACTTTGGCTCAGATCTTATTGTGCACAGATCATTCCACTGGATGCTTTCAAGTGAGTGGAGCAGCTTGTCTCAGCCTCTTTATACATCTGTCCTCCAATATATCCAATACAGTGTAAATACTAAACAGAGCATGTGCCATTTTGTGACACTTTGAGATGAGCTAGTTAGTAAACCCAGACTGTAATCTTATGCAGGTTATATGCATGCTTGCTGACCTAATCTTTCTTAGGGTGCCGAGCTGATTCGGATGATATTTAAAAAATAAATGACGTTGTTGCCCGGCACCAGAGCTTTTTTTAATGCAAAGAGTTAAACACTGCTACATCATACCTGGGTGGAAATGATCAGCACTGTTTATACGTGACTTTTAACAATGTTAAGAGTTAAGTTAAGACCCACCTCATGTGTGCCATGGGAGAAGTTCAGACGAGCAATGTTCATGCCAGACTTGATCATCTCCTGCAGCATACTCACAGAGCGGGAGGCTGGCCCTGCAGGCAGGCATCGAAGAGAAACAATTAAGGTAACATTCAACCTTATAACTTTTAAAACCTTATAATTAACCTAATAACAGTAATAAACTATTCCTGAAAATAAATGCTACTATCAAGCTGTCACGTTGCAGCCCTGATAGCCACCATACATGTTCACTAACCGATGGTGCAGATGATGCCAGTGTTACGAGCGGTGGTGGGCTCGGAGTCGATGTCCAGCAGGCACATGTGTTCCAGGAAGGTGTCGGCCATGGCAGCGTTGAGCTGCTGCGTCTGGATGAAGGCAGAGCCCAGGTCTACGTTCTTTGATTGAGGCATGGTGTTCACTGGTGCAAACTTAGGAGTCCTGCCCAAAAGAAAAATTGAGAAAATAGTTAATATATAAAAAAGGAGAGCTTTCTTTGGTTGGACCAGGTCAGGAATACTGAAATCCTTCCAAAAGTTAAAAACAGAATATTACTTTTAAACCATTGCTGGTTAAATTGTGTTACATGAAACAACAGTTGGGTTTGTAGCAAGCACAATTTCACTGTGGTCAACTCTAGGATAAATCAGTGGATTGAGAGATCTCGGGTGAGGGATTTAATTCCCACCGAGGTCACCCTGGCCAGAAAGTATTGGCACCGGATCCCCCCCGCTGACGTTCCTTCTCAACACACTGACTGCACTTAATCCTGATTTGAAGCTAACCTTGTGATAGTAAAGTGAAATGATCACGTTGCTTGCTGACGTACTACAGGTTTAGAAATGGTTGTTATTCACCTCCAGCATGTCTATTATTTTACTTACTGCAGCCACCAAGACAGCACAATACAGACTAATGAAATGTTGCCACTGGAATTGTTGTTAAATTAAAGTGTTTTTTTAAGCTAATTTGCACAAAATCATCTTCTACAGTGAATACACCTATGAATATGACACCTGAGGGAAACACCCATCTTCTGAAGGTGGATATGAATCGCCAAAGGATGTGTTAATTCTTCTGCATTGCACCTCACTGCTGCCATGATCATGCAAGTGGAGCAGTATAGCTGATCGTACATGCTGTTCCCACCCACTTTTTGCTGAGTCACCCATGGCAACGACACCAGCACGAAGCACAGCTACAGGGCTTGACCTGCCAAGCTTTCATCATTTCTTTTCAACCAGAACAGGAACAAAATAGTACTGTGCACCGTAGCACAGAAGAGATATTACATCGTATCCTGTGCACTTGTGAAATGTCTCAATACTGTCATGTGCAAACCGGGTGCTTAAAGCCTTGCTTTAACATTTCCCTTTTGTCTTCCTGGCATAATTATGAGCACTCCATAAACGCATTAACGTTGGGCCATGTCTCAACTGGTAGCAATAAAGCTAGGTGTATAGCAGGAATACTCTGTAGTAGAAGCAACATTCCTCATCAGCCTGTTATGTTGTGGTCACATAACAGGCCATCTGATTTGATAGCAAGCAGAAACGTGTTCAAGTCAAGTACTGGATCCTCGTGAGGTGGGGAGAAAGTGGCACTGTTTTATTTTAATTTACTTTAAGTGAAACTCTTCTGGACAACATCTTGCTTCTATTGATACTCGTGAGATAAGAGTGGAAATTCAGTGGGCAGAATACCTACATGTCTCTACTGCATTATCAATGATCCACATCTACCCAAGTGGGATTAGATGTGCACTCTGTCCCCCTCCTCTTCTTCTCACACTCCATAGATCCCATCAACAATACATTGTGAGAATACAGTACATAATATTATATACGATCATACATTTTAGACGTATAAGGCAATTTCCCAAACAAGGATAACGAGAGTATTTTACAATAAAAAAAAAGATTGTCTAATGAGAAACACAAATTAAGGATTATGATAACACAAGTAGAACTTAATGTAAAACAATCGTGAAATAGATTAAATATAAGAAGGATGTGAAAGTAGTTGATAGAAGGTACCATTATCCCTAGGAACGTTTTACTCAATAACTTGAAGAATAAAATGACTACTACGGACTGGAGTACAAAACACCAAGCAGAGAGATCAGGTTCCCTTTGTTTAAATTATAAAGTGCACTTCAACAAAGAACACTCTCACTGGTTGGTTCTTTGGCAGAGCAACAGGGTGACTGATATCTCTTTAAGGGACGAACCCTGTCAACCTTATAGGATTCCCTCTAGACCTGTTCTGAATTGCTGAGACTTAACAGGAAGTGCAAACGTGGGAAAAGATGCTAATCTAGACCCAGAAGGGTGTCTGTTCGGCAATAGATTTTTCAAGTCAGTTACAAAACAAACAAAAGAACATTTTGCCATCTTGAAAAGCAAAAACTGCAAAGGCTGATGTGTGCGTAAAGGGAGGAGAGCTGGAAAATAGACAGAGGATGGCACATTTTTTTTATTGCTGCAGGACATTTGTCCGCTGTTGTTTTAGAATGTGTGTCGTAATGGATCCTTTTATCTGCAAACCAAATCTACGGGAACAAATACATAGCCTGAATCTATGGTTGGTACAACTGCGCCTAAAGACACGATCATTGAGCCTCTCTGAAAAAAACGAATCGAATGCATCACAGTGGGGATTCCATGCAGACCCGTATACCAGCAGGCTCTTTTCATTGGGTCTCCTTGCTGATGATGTAACAGGAGAGGGGCAGACCACTGCTGTACGTGAGCACAGTCACATCCCACTACTGCAACACACAACTATGGGCAAGGCTGGGCGCTGACGACCTAGTGGACTGAACCACAGGAAAAGACTGCAGAGGGGGGAATCAAAGAGAGTCTGCATATTGGCAGCCACTATTTTATAAACGTATTTATGAAACAGAATAGTGGTCTTAACTAAATGTGAATTTAAATGACAAATTACCAGAATTAGAATAAACATACATGTTACACCTGACGATGGTAATATTGAGTTAAGTGTTTTATGTTCTTTTCTATTAAAAACATCAGATCTTTGTTGGCTACAGCTTCTCAAACAGGAGCATATGCGTTACCCTGGCCTGTTGCATATTTTATATGATTCAGTATTTGAGGCAATATTGACTTATGAAGGTCTCTTTGAATAAACAAATTGCCTTTTAAGAATAACTATAGACATTGAACTCTAATGCTAATTGAAGCCATCTAGTAAAGTATCTTCCGCAAATGGTTTGCTACTGCAGCATGACCAATAAAGATTACAACTTCACAGTTTAATCCAATACTAAAGACAATGCAATGCTAGCAGTTAGTTTCAACAGTGAAAGGGGAGGTACTGGGGAAAAGTTGAGAGTAGGTTTAAGGCAGTTCATTGCAAAGATCCATTTGTCATTAAATTGTCTGACTTCAGATTCATAGCTTCAGACTAGTTGCCACTGCAAGATAATGTGATTACAGCAACCGAGAAAGCTTTAGCATAATGTCTTTCCATTTAAAATCATAATTTTCCTCCGTTTACAGCAAGCCTTATTAAGGAAGTGTCATGTTTTAATTTCTCTTTAGCTTATTTCCCCTCAGCTCAACATTTCCAGGACTTGAAATGTGTGTCCCAACACAAATTGGCAATATGTAATTGAATTACTCTCATGGGGTCAGATTTCATCAGTCAACAAGTAAGTATATGAAAGGTCATCCTCTGCCTGTGTCCTCAGCTGAGGTGTTATCACAGAGCTAAAGTATCAGAGGGAATGTGACATCTTCTCCTGATAAAACATTTAAAAAAAATAATCAGGTAGTGACTATCCTTCACCAAGTGCAGTAATGTTGTTATGGAGGTACAACATTTCATAATTGGCAGAATGAAAGATATGGATAGTGTTTCTGACCCCGGAACAGCCAGTTAGCAGCTACCGTTGGCCAACAGCAGGCGTAGTAACCCTGACAGAGAGCTAATTTTAGATCTGGCTGCTAATAATCCCCTCCAATCCCTTCCACCTTTGAAACATACTCTCTGTTAACATGCTCTCAGTCACCATCTTGGTCTGTCTTTTTCATTATTCCTTATCACACACCTGTGCAAACATGAGCAGCCATGCAGTAGTAGCATTGCTATCAGGATGCAATGACATTCAGTATCATTTACTATGGATGTGACGCAACATCGGGCTTATCCTAGTGGGCTCACATACAGTAGACCATTTTTCAGTCGCACTCACTCAAACAAGCACCGTTGTGAAAGTTGCAGTACATACCCCCAGTGGATGTTACTGTTGCTCCTGGGAACAAACAGACACCTTACAGCCAATGACCTCCAGAACAACCCCAGCGTGTTGCAGCTTCCAACACCAATGAGAAAACCCCTCCCTGCAACAGCAGTCCAAGCAGATCCGACCGCTGCAGTGCGTGTGCATGCGTAGGACACATTCGGATGCTCAAGAGTAAATCCCTTCAATGAGGATAATGGAAACCGACAGATCCTTCTGTGACCGAGCAATCGCCATGACCGGAAACAATGAACGTACATGAGACTTCTACCACGACACACCACAGTGCAGCACTAACCTAGGTCATATAACCCCCCAGGCCTAAAAACTGCCTCATGGCTAATAATAACGCACAGCATGCAGAGTTGTTTGCAGACATCACTCTGCATGTACTATGGTATTTACACTATGTGGGCCAGTAAACAAGGCCTGTATACTCCAAAACAAGAGCAGATAAGGGTCCATTTAAGTTACTTAATGTTAAAGAATGCTGTGCATGTTCAATGCAATTAAAATACGCATGGTAAATGTGGCTCTTTTTTTTTTAACCCAAGCACCTTACCTCAAATTGAGTCAGTGCAGTCAGTCAAGTGCGTCTGAAGTAGCAAAAGGGATTTACCCATAATTGGTAGTCTTCTACCGCATGCCTCCACATAGCATTAGTCAGCAAACATGCAGTTTTGGTGGGGAGGGGGCTTCATGAGAGCAGCACCAGCTGCAAAAGGCCTACTGCACTGACAACCAGATCAGCTGCAACTAAACTACCTTTCCATGAAACCAGGTCAAAAACCGACAAATTAAGTTACTTTTAACCCGATATAGAACAGAACAATTATAGTTTCCCCATCCATTAACTCCAGTAGCTGAAGGACTCCAAAATGCGCAATCATCTTTGAATATCAATGATTACCTACCAAAGTAATACTCAAAGTATGAACCACAGTTTAAATGACAATTTGACAGTATATAGTTACTTATTGTTATTTATTTCAGCAGTTTATATCTAAAGAATGATAGAGACTAAAGACCAGACAGGCAAATATTTAAAAGTTAACAGCAAGACACTTTTCCTAGTCACTTGACATTATAACCTAAAAGTTCCCCTGGGATAAAGACTCCATTTTGTCAACAGGGACAGGAAGGACATAGCAATGACAGTTTCTCCAAAATTGAGTTTTACACCAAACAATTATTAAAACAGCACAAGTGGCTTTACAGCAGGCCATATCATATGCATATCCTACTTATGCTGTAGTATGTATTTGATAAAGGATGTCGTCACAATTTTAAATGTAAAATTAAACGAAGCCTTGCCTTGATCAAATCATCTTTCTTTTTTTGTGGAACAGGCTGAAAAACAAGCCTTATTTAATGCCTATAATGAGCAAGACAGTTAAACTAAGCTGTAAATTAGGGAGCTACCTAAAAGCTAAAAACGAGAGTTAAACCTGCCTTTCTTCGCATGTAACGAGTGTCAACAAGACATTTTATCTGTAGCGGCACTGCAGCAATCTACTGCAGTGTAGCTGCTTAGCCAATGTGCACTACATTATCATGGAATGGTTTTCCCATTTTCTAAAACAGTCAAAACGAGCTTCAGATGTATTTCAGGTGTTTCTGTGAAAGTGTGACAGGAATATTGAAGTATACAAAGGATGATTGTGACGAAGCTCTCTAATGACTAACTCACTGCCACGCCATTTAAAGGAGTACGACGATAACACACAACTAATGCAGGGAAGATTAAGCTCTGGTGCATTTGTGTCGCCGGATAAAACGTATATTTAATGTAATATGCTCTGAGTCTGCACACGATGCGCTAAAGGTCACGTTCTCATCCTGCGTCACATTTTCCTGATCGAGTGGTCATCACAGAAACTGACCAATCAGAGGCCGAGAAGACGCAGCGGCCACACCCACAAGAGGAGGCAACAGGAAGGGAAAATGCAACACTGCACGCATCACATTTATATTTTATCATTTTAAATGTAATACCAATGTTTAGCAATAAAGTAAGATTACAAAAACGTAGTGCGGTAGTTACAGAAATATCTGCTGAGTGCACGGACAAATCCCCTCAGTCTGTCCAAGTGCAAATCTCTACGTTGTTAAAACAAAAGATATCTAACCAGCAGAACAGGATTAAAAATGGCTCGTGTAACATAAAAGAAATACACATTTAGGCGTGTTGGGCATTGATAAACATGATGTTAATTTAAAAAGTAGATAAGTTAAGAGTGGAAACAAGCCACGAGTGGTTGACTCATACATGCCCGGACTTACCAGCTTGCAGGATGTACAATAAAAGACAAAAAGGTTTAAAAAGCAGTTATATCATTTACCCACAAGTAATCAGTTTACTTAAAGAGAATAATTAGCAGTCCATGTTGAGGATACCCACCTTACCTCGCTGAGCAACTGCAGGGAACGATGTGCCTTTCCACTGTGATAAATATGCTCAAGGTGATCTCCCTAGTTCCTCACTCTGCGGAACTACTTTCTAGGGATGCTGAGACATATCCATCCGAGAGAGTGTAGAAACATTAAATAACAATGCAACTTCTTAACCCTTATTTACCTATTGCATTGATTATAGACTGCTCACATAAATGCTCTCTTTTAGTATTACTCTTGTGAAAATCGAGGAAATTATAGAAACTATAATCAACGCGGAATGATACACCGTTACGGGGTGGAAGTGCTTGGTAAAGTTAAGGAGCCAATCAGAGGGCTCAGGGCGCGTGAGTGCATCATCGCATGAGTCCGACATGTGACTATGGATGGCGTGCTGTGGTTTCCTGAAAAAACTCAGTATTTGGTTACTACGGTTAGTCTTGTCTAGTTAAATTACGTTTTAACGACTCCAATTATCATGTTGTGATGTTGTCAGTAGTTTCACATCCATTATTCTACGGACATATGAAAATCATCGCCTACCTAAATGGTTAATGGAAAGCATAATCAAACGTGTTGCAATACGGTAACTCTCGTAGAAAATACCACAGATATTGTTCACGCACTTGTTTTTAATTGAATCAAAACTGGTGCAATATTTGTATATAAAATGGCAATTGTTCATTGCCTCAAATGCATTAGTAGTCGCAGCCAGCCAGAGTTTAACAGTGATGAACCAAGAATCCTGATACCTTGCAACTGTGCAGTGTTTGAGGCAATACCTCCATCTAGTGATGAATACTGATATTAACAATTTGTTCAATAATGTGCTCTAAGCATATTTTAAGGTTTTTAGGAACACCATGTTGAGTATAAAATATACATGTTATATGTTATTATATAAATTATCCTCAAATCATATAATTTTTTATTATGTGGTTGCGTTTCAACCACACGTTGCGAAATTCCATATTTTAAGCAACCGTTTTTGTTCTACTAAATTACACAAATTGCAACTTAATATAAAGTTTTAGTTTAGACTAAAACTAAATCCTAGACAAAAACACTGTCTCCTGTCTCAACTACAGTGAGGTCACATTTGTAACAGTCAGACTCGCAACATAACGGATAAACAAGTACTTGATACAGATCACCCTGCTAATCTTTTTTCTTTTCTCCCTGTGGCATACTGTAGTCCATGTCATCTCTCACTATTCTGTTCTCACCTGTTGGCAGCTGTGGTGGTGTTGGCACTGCTGCTCCCACTGCCCATGTTGCTGTCCCACTGGCTGGAAATAGCCTCAGCATGGATCCACTCCGCTGCCTGAGGCCAATGGACACACCTGTCCAGGTGAGCGACAGATCTGCCATCCAGTCCCCCTGTCCACTGGCCAAGGGCCTGGCTGTCAGTCAGTAGTATTGGCTGCTTACTCCTGTGATTCACAGGCCATGAGGTACAGTAAGACACTGTGCTAATGTGCTCAAATAAATCTCAGTGAGCAGTTAGGACAACCTATTGTGTGGTACCTCAAATTAAATTATAATTAATGAATACAAGACGGAAGAAATACAATGATATCCATTAAGGCACACATAGAAAACATAAAAATCAATATTGCATGATGATAACATTTATCATAATATTAAAAAGGCAAAGACAATAGATGAGGAAATTGTAAACATCGATTTTCCATAGTAGTAGGGTGAAAACTGTGGAAGCAAAATACAAAATGAAACAAGATTTAGATGTGTTTTTAGTTTAACAAGTTATAGATATGCAAATCATTTAATATTTCAGTGAACAGGTCATTTCTTCCACAAAAAAAGATAGCGGTTGTAATTCAGAAAGTTCCACGGCAATTACTGTATGTTGGAATATTTATTTAGTAACATGGAGCAAAGAAAAACATTTTTATTTCAATCTGCATTTCCACCTCCTCCATCCAGTTGCACTATAGGAAAAACATTTAATCATGAACCTGGAACACCTGTTCATATACAAGAAGTACCAGGCATTATAAGAATATAAGCAGGATTGACAAAATAAACGGTGTCAAATATGTTTCCCAATTTATATTGTGCCATTGTGGTCAATGCCCTTAAGCTGCTGCATTGTGTGCCAAATGAATGTTTAAAGATATCTTAATGTTCTCCTATATCCTGGCTACAGCCACACTCTGATCAGACAGTAAGACTAACGCATGTTCAGTTTTTAGGTCACTTCTTAAATTGAACCTTGAGATAATCAGGGTTAAGTCTGATTAACTCTAGTTAAGTCCTGATGGTAATTGTCTCACATATCCGTACAACACAGTGTATCATAGATACAAAGGAAATGATATTTGTTCCAATATTTGTTTTTGATATTACTAAATACAACTATTGTTACTGTAATATAAATGTAATATTATATTAACTAAGCTTATGCATTTCAGCGTCTATACAACATGCAGTGCGTAAGTAGAAAGCACATTGTAAAAAGGGTCATATTTATGCTTTCTTTCTTTTAATATATTTAGATGAGACAGTATTATCCATAATCTGACTCCAAACATGGTTGAACTGCAATAGAAACTGATTTATGCAATCACACACACACACACACACACACACACACACACACACACACACACACACACACACACACACACACACACACACACACACACACACACACACACACACACACACACACACACACACACACACACACACACACACACACACACACACGCACACACACGCACACACGCACACACGCAGACGCATATACACGAGTAGAGCCATTTCCCTCAATTGTTCTTCTTATTTCTCAGCAGCAGCAGTGCAGTCAGCTGCAGGTCACATGACTTGCTTGCCTGATCTCACTGAGCATGCTCAGACCCCTCAGTGTTGTCAGGCAAAATACAAGGCAGCCGTAGCAGCAACAGCAGCAGCAGAGATCTGCAATAGATAAACACACAGACTCACACACACACCAGTTGGATTGCTCGCAGGCACACACCACACGCATTGAGACACAGGCGCTTTAGAACTGGGGAATAGTGGATCTCGTTTCTCTAACAAATCCTATTTTAATGGGTTATTGTCATCTGTATTTTCAGTGGAAAACAGCCACGGAGAAAGAGAAAGGCAGGTGTGCCCTTTAAGAGGGGGTGCAGCTGAGGCAAGGACGGCGTCCGAGTCTCCATCCTCTGTGGAGGTAAGTGTGGATGGATGGGGTGGGGGTGCGGAGCATGGGGGGAGGGGAAAATCCGCCTGACTGCATCTGTGTTTGTGTTAAATATGATCCGAATGGGGTCGGCCGTGGTGTGTGTGTGTGTGTGTGTGGGGGGCTCATTTTGCCGCCGACTCTATTGGTATGTGAGACGACAGCGGCTATGGGAATGATGGCGGGGGTTAGGAGGAAGGGGGGGGGGTTTGGTGTAGGTGCTTGCAGGGTTAAAGATATGGCAGGGCAGCAGACGTATAGGGACAAGGAAAGGAGCTGAGGCGGAAGATGGTGATGACGAGGGAGCTTTGTTTAATAGGATGCAGTGGATGTCTGGAGGAGCCGTGACACAAATAAAAGACCAGGGAGAGAAACACAGATCTTCATTTTGTGGAAAATAGCCCGATGTAAGGTAGAGATGAGCTTAGTGCCCAGAAAACAAGGGGAAAGATGTATAATTGGTGTTCATTTCATTGCATTGTCATATGTATAGCATAGATGACTTCATGCTTAGTGGTTTCGTTAAGGCAGTCTGCTCTCGAGGGCCAAGCCATTGCCATCCAGTCTTTGATTGTCAGATTCAGTACTGTTAAATATTAAGAAATGTCCTTTATTTTGGTTTGACATCCACTACACAATGTACATTGTAATGTGTATTCTGATGCTGCAGTGTTCGTTATGCAACTCTGCATCATCTGCTTTAAATGTTGTTGAAAGAACATCACGCTCGTTGTTTACATGTCTGACACAAAATGTGATGGGCCGCCATTAAATGCAGTGTACTGTAGCTGCCTCTGTTATATCACACATTTTGTTTTCCCTTACAATTTGTATCCTCATATTCAATATTTCCCCCACCATTTATAGGCAACCTTTATTGTATGTTCTTAAATTCTTGAGAAATGTATTTTATTTATTTTTACTTCACACTGTGTGCAAACAATGCCTTCTTCTTATGCTAACCCAGGAATAACATGGCGCTTCAACCATTTCCTTCCATATAAATCATCCAGGCCAATCAAACACGTCAGTTTAACAATGACATCATTCGCTAAGCTCAATAAAGGTGTGCCAACTGTTGGTGCTTCGGTATTAATAGGTACATTTGCTGTGGGGAAAAACAAACAACACAAAGAAATGGATACATCCTGGGTACTGAACGCTCAGCAGATATCTCCCACACATTCTCTCCACAGTGATTAATGCCACTCTGAAAGGAACCAGAGATGGCTGTTGCTAGGAAACATGGCAAGGTGAAGTGCAGACCATTGAAAGAAAAAAAGGAGGAGGGCACCGTTTACAAAGCTAGTCATGATGGCCTCTTTGTTTCATGTTGTCCATCCTTTACTGATTTGTATTGTCTATTTCTCCCAGGTTTTGCAGTTCTGAAGAGTGCGAGAAAGAGAGGTGGTCAGACGAAGCCCTCCGGATTTCCGTTCTCGTTCCTTCCACCTGGAAATACGCTGCAATGGTCGGCAGTATTCAAAGGTTTAAACCGGTCTGAGTGAGCCCTATGAACAGCAGACCCAATGGTAAGACAGCTAGGATTCTATTGGTGTAACCACTGCATACGATTAAGCTGTGTCATCCATGCATGGTGTGTTTAAGATGTACCAAAGTGGTACATTCAATTCAATTACTTTGCCGTCAATGCTAACAGGAGTGCAGCCTTTTCATAGACATTAGGATGTTGTGTTAGCTTAATCTCAATGTGTAGATTAAATACTGTGGGTTTTTGCAACAGGACCCTCCGGGCATCAGGCTTTGCTGGAAATGACAACAGACATGATTACCTTCTCCAAAAAAACATAAAAGGATCTCATCAATGATCGTAAATTGAGTATTCTTTTGAAGGTTGAATTTCGAGCATTTCCTGTCTTTTTAGAAATAGATCACTCCTCTTCATGTCTCTCTTTGAGATGTTATATAAAGCATTGTTTTGAAGCTGGGTGTTTTGAACGCGAGGCTAAATAGGGAGATGTGAGAAAGGACGTGAGATGAAAGGATGCTAGACAGAGAGAGGTTGCATTTTCTTTCCGCTCCACTATAATGGCCTTTTCACAATGTGTGGGCCCACAGGACATCAAAGGC
This sequence comes from Notothenia rossii, assembly GCF_949606895.1. Lineage (NCBI taxonomy): Eukaryota > Metazoa > Chordata > Actinopteri > Perciformes > Nototheniidae > Notothenia > Notothenia rossii. Next base: position 9,570,172 of record NC_136904.1, on the reverse strand, counting down.
CAGTGTTGGACAGACGAGGAGTCGGACGGGGAGAACGAGTCGGAACAGTTCCTGTATGGCATTCAGGTAAAGCACAGGCTACTGGATTACATTGCATTACATCTGGTTGTATGTCGGGAAATGTTGTTTTTATAATGATTGGCAATGATTCACATTACTTTACTCTCAAACTTAGGTATTTTTATACCAAAAATACTGTTTTAGTTCCCAACAAACTGTAAAAATGCTTCGGATATGTTGTGTTTTACCGGCTTACAAGATTCTCTGCCGTAATGTGTTTGATTGTTTGAGTTGGTTTTGCCGAAAACCACAGATTTAGTCACAGACCTAGGATTTGGTTTGAGCATTATGCATATTCAGACAAAATATAATGCAGTGGGTTGATAGCAATCCAGTATGTTGCTCATGTTGCTCTATTAGAACAGATGGACTATGTTAATGCGCCCCCTAATGCAGGGAAAAGATATACATTAATATGAAAGATATTCAATGTCCCAATGTTTGACAAGGTCCAAAATATAAATTTTTGCAAACTGACAATATCACATATTAGATTGTTCACTCAAGTACTATACAGATTTAGCTTTTCAACACACTTGAAGTCCCAAGCAACACAAAATTATTTTTTCTGGATGCTATTTCTTGTATAATCTCTTAAAGTGCAATGCTTCACTTCCATACAAGATCTTAATCTGTTAGTCACCCTTTTTACTGTTATCTTCCAAGTCCTGTGATTGAAATGTAAATCCAGTCTGGGAACTTAGAGCTCATTTCTATGCAGCCAGAGAACATGAAAGCAGCGCAGTGAAGATAAGGATGAAAGTGAAAGGTCTGCACTCAGAGCTCAGGAGAGGAGTGTGACTTCAAGTCTAGACATAATATGACAAACTTAGATCAACTGTTGTTATTAATACTTTAATAAGTTGTTATTTTTGGAGGACAAAAAAAATGTACTGAGGTAACCACAGAATGTATTTCAGGAAATTGAAGCTGAAAAAGGACAAATGTGTGCCTACAGTTTTTGAAATGTATTTGGACAAAGGTCTTTGCTGTGGCGAGATATTCAGAAGCACAGCTGATGTGAGAAGAACATATTTGAATTAAAACACGTTTCTGTATACGGTCAGCTGTAGTGTTGCAATTGATAACCTGTTTAAGATTATTACAAAAATAAGCAGAGAAGTCTGAACAGGAATCTACAACCAGTGAATAAAAAGTTGAAATAATAAATAGTTAGAAGTTATAATTAAATGGTTTAAATAGAAACAATATCAAATGTGTCCTTAATAACACCCAGTTTAAAATAATCTCCAAATGTTGAAACTGATTACATTTATATCCATGCTCACATATGACCTACTGTATTAACTCTCAATCCGTCCCCCACTGAAACAATATTAAAGCATGGACAATAAACTAAATGCTCCCGTTACTGTACTACACCTCCTCGTGTGATGATATGATATAGAATGGCCTCTTTGAAAAATCATATTAAGTTTCACAATGCTTGTTAATATTCAGTTGTCTTGATGGATTAGCAGCCCCCCCACATTCAGCCTTCAGAAACATGTTGAACATAGATTCAACGGATCAAGAATTAGAGTGGACATGGTTGTCCCAAAAAGGAAAACATCTGACAGCTTACACAGTTTCTTAACATCTTTCTGTTAAATATGAATCATAAAAACTCATCTTAAAGGTCCCATGTCATGCTCTTCCGGTTATTACCCGTCCCCTTGTGTGTTATGAAGGTTTTTCTGCATGTAAACGGTCTGCAGAGTCAAAACCCTCAAAGTACACCCTGTAGCGAGTAAAACTCTAACACAGAAAATACCTCCCCAAAACGCCTCGTTGGAGATACGTCACTGTCCATTGATTCTTCCGGGTAACTCATGATGTCATGGGTTACCCGGAACCAAATGGACCAATCCGTGGAGCCGTTATGTTACGTCCGCGGAGCCGTTACGTTAAGCCCCCGCTGATTGGTCCAAATTGACCAATCCACGGACTTCCTCACACACACACTCAGTGCAAACAGCTCTTTTGATCTCTCCTCCCTGGCTGCAGGCTGATAACAGACAGTTGGGGTCGCGGCAAAATTCTCTCTGCAGACCCATTCTCACAGCGTTTATCAACCTTTTTCTTACTCAATATCAAGCCACACTTATTGTCTTTACTTCGGCTGTGACTTTGTGTGTGCTCAGGGTGAGTTTGGCTGTGTTTCGCTGTCGCTAAACAAGGAAACCACACCTCCACGGAGCTCAGCGCGATTCACAACGTCCCGACCAATCAGAGCACACTGTGCTCACAGGGAGGGTTGGGGCTGGAGCTACTGGAGCTACAACGAGCCGTTAAAGGCAGAGAGTGAAATTCAGTGAATACACGTAGTTTACAGAGATGCTGTTTGAGAAACCAAAGTGAGTTTGGGAAATTGCACAATATAAATCTATTCTAGTAGACCTCAACAATGGAATTATGATCAGTGGAAATGGCCATGACATGGGACCTTTAAGATTGTTTGTTTATTGATATCCTGCACATAACATGTCCTACTTTGCATGATATGCCTGCCGAACCGCTCTTAGCTTTTATTCCTGTTCAGCTGTTCATGCTCTGCTTTCTCTGGTTTAAATTTGACATGTGGTGCACTTTGTGTTTTTTAATGGCCATTTTAACATCTGGACAACAGTTGATAATTAGCGTTTTGGCTTCAATGGCCCATTTGAAGTGATGTCGATCATTGTGCATTGTCCTGGGGAAATCATATAATAAATGAACACATTAGGATGATGACAGATGGGCTCACTGAAGGGTATAATTGTGAGCTTCAGTGTTAACATACAGCTGTTTACAGGGGAGCTGTGCGGCTGACCTGTACCGCCACCCTCAGCTGGATGCAGATATCGAGGCAGTGAAAGACATCTACACTGACAGTGCTGTCTCTGTGAGGTACTGTACAGAAACACAGAAACACAACTGTAAGACCTATTTTGAAAAGATTTTGTACATGAGACAATTCAGAGTCATAATGTCATAACTAGGCAGTATCTGCAAAATAGGAAAAAAACACAACGGGATATTGAAAATGTTTGAGTGCATCTCATTACTTATGATGAATGACTTTTTTTCCGTCTCTTCACAGGGAGTATGGAACCATTGATGACGTGGACATCGATCTTCACATTAACATCGGTTTCTTAGATGTGAGTCAGCATTCCTCTTTCCCTGCACACACCTCCTCCTTCTCTCCCCATTACTATTCCAACGTTGATATTTTGCAAAGTAACACATCATGTATAATGCATCGTGTGCTCGTAATTTATTTATGCAATGAGAAATGGCCCTAATTAGGATGCTAACTCTGTGTGTGTGTATGTGTGTGTGTGTGTGTGTGTGTGTGTGTGTGTGTATGTTTGTGTGTTTGTGTGTGTGTGTGTGTGTGTGTGTGTGTCTGACTCAGGAGGAGGTTGCGACAGCTTGGAAAGTTATCAGAACAGAGCCCATTATTCTGAGACTGCGCTTTTCTCTTTCTCAGTACCTCGATGGACCTGGTGAGTAAAGATGTCAGTGTGGATGTTGGTTTTCTGGGAGGGACTTTAGGTATTTGTGCCACTCACTGAGCGTGGGAGGTGAGTACAATATGTGCTATACAAGAGGGAGAGTGAGAAGTGAGAGTGTGTTTCTGTGCACTGTGTAATAATGTTAGTCATCTTTACTCAGAGCCGTCAGTCGAGGTGTTCCAGCCCTCCAATAAAGAAGGCTTCAGCCTCGGCCTGCAGCTCAAAAAGTAAGTTGTTTTTGCTGACGCCAAGAACATGTCATCGTGAATTACTACGAGCAATACTTAAGATTAAGACCCAATATAAATATGGTATCAGAAACTGTAGGTGAATACTTCCCGCCTGGGTCCAAGAAAACTGGTGGCAGCAAATCAAACTATTCTCTTTTTAATGAGGATTTCAGGCAGTACCTACCGTTAGTCCTTTTCCATCATTCTGTTAACAACTGTGACCCGCTTTGCATGCGACGCACGGCATGAGTTTGCAAAAAACTGAAAGTACTTTGTTACCTGGCTGAGAAATTGGCGGTGTGCAGCCTGCAGCTCTTCATCTAACACTTCACTGTGCTCTATACTCTACCCTGCAATATATCTAAGAAAATACGGACTGTTATCAGGTGTCGGCTGCATTTTTGATTATGAATAGCAACCAATGTCATGTTTAAACACATTGCATTTCCTGGGACTAATTCACACTAAATGTTAACTTGTTTTTCACCAGTTTAATGTTTTAATGTGAAGCTGCTGTAGGAACTGTTTGGTTTGCATTAGGAGACGCTTTATACAGAATGTTGTCCTGGAATATCACCAAAGAGTCTAGCTCACATTAGTGCAAGTATAACACTTTCATCAGTGGGTGAAATATAGGGACTTAACTTTCATTTATTTAAACAAAACTCTTGGGGATTGTAAACTCAAATGTGCAGCATCAGAAATACAAATACCAGATTATTTACTTTTTCATTTTTGGCTGATTTATCCACTGACAAAACATAATAATGCGTAGAACAAAAAGAAGCGTAATCCACCACTTCAATGTTAACTCACCAATCTTCCTTATTTGTGCCGCATCAGGATCCTGAGCACCTTCACCTCGCAGCAGTGGAAGCACCTCAGTAATGAGTTCCTCAAGGCCCAGCAGGAGAAGAGGCACAGCTGGTTCAAAGCCGGGGGAACCATCAAGAAGTTCCGCGCCGGGCTCAGCATCTTCTCCCCCATACCCAAGTAGGTCTCTCTCTCTCTCTCTGTATCTCTATCAAGACATCCTAACAACCATGACTGTGTTTCATAGACAGCATGCTACACATTTAAAGGGGCCCTATTAGGCCTTTTCCTGCAGTGTGTTACATAGGTTTTATGAATGTATTTATGTAAATGTTCTGCAAAGGCTAAAATCCCAAAGTTTCTCTCCCACACACTCCCCCCCCCCCCCCCGCCTCAAGTTTGACTCGTTTGTTTACTTCCGTAACATAATCACATCACTATGTGAAACACATGCTTATATTGACTAGCCCTCCAACACATTTAATAAGCGGTTGACCAATCACAACAGAGCCGACCAGCTAACCAATCAGAGCAGACTGGGCTCTGGTTTCAGACAGAGGGCGAAAAGAGGTGCTGCAGCACAGGCAGTATGAGAAAAAGAAAGCCCTTTCTGAATGTCACAGAAGACGGACAAAATACAAATATGTACCTGAAAATTAGCATATCTTTTTGAGTCTGTGATTGACAACCCAATAGATTGTTATTTTAAAAATAAACACACATTTTCAGCAATGATAATTCCATTACAAAATCAACAAGGAGTTAAGCTGTTATACTTTGATGTGATGCTGACGTGTTGAACATTTTATTAGGACATGTCCTGATCTATTTTCTAAACACTTCACTGTTTTCAAGTGTCTGCAATCAGTCAGGGAGAAGAGCACGGAGGAAATAACCTCAAGTACAGAATCAAACACAATCAGGCTATTTTTGTGGTAGTTCTGGCATTACATCTGCAAATGTTCTTGCACTTTTGGGAAGTCGTAAGATATTTTTAAGTGTTCTTGTAACTAAAATGAGGCTATTTTTACATGACGATTCAGCTTTGTTCGATTGTAGGTTTTTAGGAAATAACAGAAGGTTGAGGATTACGTTTATTTCTGTGATTCAGCCTGTACCTAGTCACAATATGATGCCTCTTTCTGGATACAGTTTGTGATAATTTTTAAATTTCTATTGTATTTTTCACTTTGAATTTGAATTCCTTTCTTTTGACTTTCTCCTTTGATCTATTGGGAAGCTCTTTGCAACATCAAATCTAGAAAGGTGCTATATTAATACGTTTACTTTACCAACATGCATGTGAGCTATATCCCAAGTCCATAGATGTCGGTTGGACGATAGAGAGACAGTGAAATAAGTACTTTGTGGGGGTCTTTGCTTTTGAAGACTGCAGCAAGGAAGACAAGCAGGAGCAACATATCTGACTTTGCATGTGTACGATAGACTCAAACTCTAAACGTGACACAACCGATTTCCTAAGGGGGGATTACTCTTCTCTGCCTCTGTCTGACTGTGTGATGCTTTGACAGTGAAGGGTGCACTGGGATCGTATCTCGACCCCCCCCCGATGGAGGTCAGCCTCACAACTGCTATCTTGACATGCTTACTACTTGACAGGAGTCTCATTTCAAGAGAGTACATGGATAAAAGTGATGGTGATCATTTTATAAACAGCTAGCAACTAACAGATTGTAGTTTGTGCAAGCTGATATAATAATGTAAGTGTAGCGTGTGTATTTCTTTAATACATTTCACTCTAACATTAACCAGGCACTGACTATATGGTATAACTACGATGGTGCAAATTCTATTATAATTAATTCGGCTTTTTTCAAACAATACACTTCTGAAACAACGAACACATTTCTGTTTTATCGTTCCAAGTTAGAAGAAGGATAGATACATGCTTGGTAAAGTAATGTGTGTCCATTTTGTCTTCTTTCTTTTTTTAGGTCCCCAAGTTTTCCTCTGATCCAAGACACCGTTTTGAAAGGGAAGCTGAGCGTCCCTGAGCTGAGGGTGACGCGCCTGATGAACCGCTCCATCTCGTGCACCATGAAGAACCCCAAAGGGGAGCTCTTCAGCTACCCCCCCAACAGCCAGGTCAGTGTCCGCCTGTACTGGGCATCAATCACACACCTCTCAGTTTAAATGTTCATTTGAGGAATTAACACAATCCCACTGTTCTCCTACTTATGTCAGGGTTTCAGAAGGTCCTTAAAAAGTTGCTGAAATGAAGTCCTAAAATCGTCTTCACTTTTAAAAAATGTGATTTTATAGTTCTTAAAATAAATGCTTTACTTGTTGTCTTACCTACAAAAAAAGAGGGTTGTCAGGATTTGTCTTTGCTTAATACTACATTCAAAAGAAAGGTTTTTTTACTGTTTTATCTCAAACATGAATGTAATTATTGATCACTTTTTCACTTCAAACATGTCAGTTCATTATTGTATTTCAAACAATTATAATATGATCATTTTCATTCATACTCATTTCCAATCTTATTTCTGCCTGTATGACTCCAAAAACACAAATGTATCTTATATTGTATTCAATGCATTCTTAAAATGTTCTTCTGAAATCTGAATGGAACTTGTTGAAACCTGCAGAAACCCTGTTATTAGTCTTTAACATGTTTCACTCACATGTCAAGTTGTGGTCACAGTGTTGATGTCACAGCTGTGAACCTTGACACTGCGTTTGTGTAGAAACTCATGAAGCAAAATGCTGCTGCTGCCTGCTGTCTAAGGCACTGTGTACTTCTGTTTGAATCCACTGTAACCAACTCTTATCCTCTTCTCAGTCACCTGCCACCTGCACTGTTCCCACCTGAGCCTTTCCTCCCCCCCCACCGTAACATGGCTGCTGCGCCGTTTCCCATAATGCTTTGTCTTCACTTGACTCATCAGACTGTGGCTGTCCCGGCGGCCAGGGCCCCTGCGCAGATTACCACGAGGCAGCTGATTGAATTGTTTTTCTCATCCCAGGCGGGCGGCCACTGCAAGAACATCCCTACCTTGGAGTATGGCTTCTTAGTGCAGGTTAGACCCCGGGGAGATATGAGCTGGGAGGGGGGGGGGGGGGGCTAAAGTGTGTTGTTGTGCAACAGTGGGACCATATCATAGGTTTAACCAGTCGTAGCCAGAGGTGGAAGAAGCACTCAACTCTAAAGTAAAAGTAGCAATACTACAGTGTAAAAATACTCAGTTAAAGTCTTGCATTCAGAATACAACTCAAGTAAAAGTACAACAGTATTAGCAACAATCAATATACTATAAGTATAAGTACAAAAACTGCAATTACTTATTTTGTGCATTCCTGAATTATATGTGTAGCAACACTGCAGTGAACAAATACTTAGTTACAAGTAAAAGTCCTGCATTAAAAATGTAACCTATGTTAAAGTATAAGCATCAAAATATACTTAAATATACGTAAAAGTATTCAAAATGCTCCATTTCAGAATGATATACAAGTAGCAATACTACAGTTTAAAATGACTAAGTTACAATTAAAAGTCCTGCAATCAAAATTGAGCTAACGTTACCTTATTACAATTACTACAATAATAATTAATGTTTTATAACTATGATTGCACTCATGGGTTCATCACTCCCACTTAGAACTTAGGTAAAGGTGGGGTTTATTTGAAAATGTTTGAATACTGCTGGGTATCTTAACCTTTAATAATATATCAGATTTCTGTGCTTTGTAGTAATAATCTAAAATGTATTCAGTGGAGTAAAAAGTACAACATGTGCTTTCAAAATAAAGTTAGGTTAAAGTACAACGTAGCATAATGTACAAATACTCAAGTCATGTAGAAGCACCTCCATTTGTTACTTAAGTACAGAACTTAAGTAAATGCTCTTAGTTACACTCCCCCACTGGTCGAAGCCGCTGAACTGAATGGTAGTTTTGTGACATTTCTGCTACTTAATTAATCTTTATTCTATTACTGCGCTGGAGGTAGAAATGATAACTGAGAGCCCCACTCTGCTTTTTCTCCCAACAGATAATGAAGTACTCAGAGCAGAGGATCCCCACGCTCAACGAGTACTGCGTGGTGTGTGACGAGCAGCACGTCTTTCAGAATGGATCCATGTTGAAGGTATGAGCCACAATGGCGGTTCTAGACCAATGTTGTGTGAATGAGAGGGGCGCATTTGATGCTGGACAAGGGAGACAAAGACAGTGTTCAAGATTTAAGCTTTCTTCAGTTCAGTGTAAAGTCAAAAAACATTATGTTTATTTTGTTTTAAAAACAGAATTTGTGTCAATGACGTTACCATGTTTTTTAACACATTACTCTAAATGCTGTTTGGGGCAATACATAAATAATTGATGCAGCCAAACGTTGTTTTTATTTTATTTCTTAATATTTTTTGGTATTTGTCTAAGTAACAGAATATGTTTGAGTAACTTATTTTCGATGTATTTAATTACATTACTGAAAAAATACCCATTCCTGTTATCTTATGCCCACAATGCATCACAGCACTGGCTGCAAACACTATCACAAATGGCATCATCATAGATTTATTCTTTTGGAGGGGGTCCACAGGGGGTTCCAAGCACAGCGTTACCAGAACCGCCCATTATGAGCGACAAGAAATGGACTTACAGTATGGATTTATAAACCATTCCATATTGGTTCATACATCCAATGTTATGAATAGCATGTGTGTGATGTTCTCTCTCTCTATTAGTACCATGATCCTGTTAATGGATTTTCCGCTATGGTAGTTCTGAAGGAGCAAGATGAAGAGAGAGAGGGAGTGTCTGTGTGCATGTGCTTTTATATGATATCTAGTACACATTGAAAAGCGTGTATTTTGATCTTTCTTTGTCTGTGTGCATGGCTTTGTGTGTTTGTATAGCCGGCTGTGTGCACCAGGGAGCTGTGTGTGTTCTCCTTCTACACTCTGGGTGTGATGTCCGGAGCAGCAGAGGAGGTGGCAACAGGAGCAGAGGTGACGACCACACAACCCATAGTATATGATATCATTATAAACATATTATTTGTAATTTTTTCCTGCAATAGTTTGTTTTTATTTCCCCCCAAATCCCCTTTGAATTTTGGATCGAGTTACAAAAGCATATCTTGCAAAAAGTAGTCATTATGCAGTATGGCTCTCTTTAAGAATCATACATAACACATTCTAGTATTCTAATTATTGAAGCATTAATGTGTTCATCACTTCACTGTTGCTCTTAAAGGTGGGGTTTATTTGAACTACTAAATTTGCTGCTGGGTAGCTTAACCTATAATAATATATGATCATGTATTAGTACTGGAGCAGAGGTGAGGACAACACAATAGTATATGACATAATTCTATTAATTTGTATTTTTGTAACCCCCCTAAATACTCTTTTGGAATTAAGATGACTTTATATGTTACAAAAAAAACAAATTATTTGTAGTTTATACGTTTTATTGAAACTGAGGCAGATATTTCTGTGGTATTGCACTGTCAAAAAAATCATTTAAATAAGTAAATAACAACATCCAATAAAGGAATAAAATGTCATTATAAAATCCCTCTGCCTGCAGGTGGTGGACCTTCTTGTGGCGATGTGTCGAGCTGCACTTGAATCCCCTCGTAAGAGTATCATCTTCGAGCCGTACCCATCAGTCGTTGACCCCAATGACCCCAAGACTCTTGCCTTCAACCCAAAGGTCAGCATCCCCACTTCTAGGGTCATGATTACTAAACTATAAACACATTTTATACCAATATTCAATACCACTACTTCTGTCAGAGCAAAACTAGAATATATATATATGTAGTTGTTTACAAACTTAATGCATGTAGGTATGTCACATCTATGCTTAACATTAGTTGTATCTTTGAAGTAAAGTGCAATTAGTTTTGTCTTTCTCATAAACTGATATGAAGAATTAAGAAATAGTTTCAATATTTTGTCAAACTTTTGTGTCTACAAGTGATTTTAGATGTCTGTATGTTGTTCCCTCTGTCATTGCATACAATGGATGTTTGGCTCAACCGATGAACACAGAAGAAGAATTATGAGAGACTGCAGAAAGCATTGGACAGCGTCATGTCCATTCGTGAAATGACACAGGTACAAGGAGAAGATGGGAGGGAAAGAAGTGAAGGGCCACAGTGGATAGGACAGAGTTAGTCTTAATGTATAAGATAGACGTAAAGATATATTTCTAGTTTATATAAGATCATCAATCTACTGTATGTCTACCCAATGTTTGACAATGACCATTACACAGGATTAGTTTACCTCTTCAACTGTTCCCTCTCCTTTCCTTATATTACTTGTGTGCCCACTCCCACTGTGGCTTGGCTGCATCCATACTTTGTATAAATCACATCATACGACTGTGTCTGAACAACTCCTCATTTGGCTTTTGGAAAACAACATCCTAATATCTGCAAACAACACATGCTTGTATGCTTTTTTTCCCCAGGGCTCATATCTAGAGATCAAGAAACAGATGGACAAACTGGACCCCTTGGCACATCCCCTGCTACAGTGGTGAGTAGAGATGATCTGCTCAAAACAGTGTTTACTGTGTTCAGATGGACAGGAAAAGCTCTTCACACCAGAAGAAAGCATGTCAAACTTACTATATTAGATAAAAGATCATGGACAACACATAAGCGTATGGGCTTATAGCAATCTGCCTTATTATGGAAACATTTTGACATTTTACAAAAGCACAGTTATACATTTGAGCAAAACAAACTAATGACACAGCAACCCACTGACCCTCTTTTTCACAGGCGACCTCTTGTATATATACTGATAATATCTATAAGTGCTGTCCATTCGACCATCCCGAAACGTCAGGATCAAACTATATACATGAAAATGTCACAAACATACCATAACCACCTTAGTAATCAACACTACAAAAACTCTTACTGATTTCATTCACGGCTCCTTCATAAATAATGATGAATTTCAATTGGCTGGTTTTAGACTCCTGATATTGTGAACGTTGGCTCATTTGCACACTGCCACTTCTTACTATGACACATGCACAGAACAAAGGCATTTATAATATCTTTAACACTTGTGTTTTTCCTATTCCTATGTCAACACATCTGTTTTGAAAAAGGCTTATGATATTCTCTGTGTGTTTTTGCAGGATTATTTCCAGTAACCGGTCTCATATTGTCAAGCTGCCTCTGAGTAGGGTAGGAAACAAGAATGGCTTCCCCTCGAATGCCCTTTATCAAATCAGTTTCTTATTACTCCTACGTTCTGTCGTTAAGTGCTTCATACTCACTCTCTTTTTGTCTCTCTTGCTCTCTCTCACATTCCCTTATGACCTCATTGTGCTAGCAACTGAAATTCATGCACACCTCCCACCAGTTCCTGCTGCTCAGCAGCCCCCCGGCCAAGGAGGCTCGTTTCCGCACTGCCAAGAAGCTTTATGGCAGCACCTTCGCCTTCCAGTGAGTCCCCTCTGTTCCTCTCATTAGCCGACACAGCATGCATCCCATCAAGGCTCTTATGTTTTAGCTGAATGACTACTTTGAAGCTTCTAGCTTGGAGAGAGTCAAACATTAATGCTGTTAGAAAATATCAGGGAACATTTTGTGGTTATTATGTTGTTAAGCTTGTGGATTTTGGACAAATATAATGTGACAAATCAAGTTAATGTTCATGTTTTATTTTCCCAAAGTAAAAAAAAACATACTTTATTGACTCGAATTAAGCATAACCTCTTCTGTATAATAGAAAGACTAATTTGAAGCATAGCTTGTGAAGTCACAGTTACAGAAATGATTTAGGCTATTGTAAAATATGTTAATGTACTTATTTATATTGTTAAGCTTTGGCTGTAAATATAACGTGAGAAATCCCTCACTGTACATAATTGATCTTGAATCCAGCATAGTCCCTGAAATGCATGCATAATCTAGCATTACAGCAGTACACTGTGTCAAGCATGAACTCTTCTCTAGAGCACCTGGTCATTATGCTGCGGATGGAGTAGCAGCTCGAGCTGATTTTAATGGAACCATAACAAACAACAGCACCGAGCGCTGACCACTCGCTTGGACTGAGAAACCGAATCGCTCCGCCAGCACATGGAGCCAGCAGTATCTGTGAGATGGAGATTGGTACTGTAGCAGATGGGGCTCTGCTGAATATTTTAAAGGCACACGGCCCATGTGGGACAGATAACACATGAGCAGCGCTGACACTGTCTCTTTACGCTGGTGAATGCTACAAAATGTCTCAACAGGAAATGTTATGTCGGCTTGGCTGCCGTGATTTGACATTGATATAAATAGATTAATAGAAAATATAAATACATTTCAGCGAGATTTGGGAAGGAATCAATTAAAAGCATATATATATTATATTAATAACAGCTTCAAAACTAGTTTAAAAATAAAAGCACTCATGACACGGCTGTTTATTTTATTTTAAGACCTGTCTTGGGAGATGTATTCAAATAACCCATACTGTGCTGAAGACATCAATGATGGGTTGTCATCTTTGATCTTGATTTTTATCATATCTTTTAGCATTCAGTTATTTCAATTTGGAGTACTGTGATGATGTCACAAAATGTCCCAAACGCCCTCGCACAGATTGCAAAAATAGAGAGCTTGAATAAACTCTCTTTATGAATTCTTAATAGGTTTAAAACAATTCTGAAGTAAAAAGCAGCAATTCTCAAAGTCACACATTTCATTGCTTTTTTTTTTACAGTAATATTTCATGACATTGAGAAAATCAATATTATAATAGTAAAGGAAATGATAGTTATCCAGTGACGATGCATATTTGCAGGCTGACACGGGAATTCTCCCTCAATAAAAGCCAGTGGGATTTCTCCATTTTGATTTTGGACTATGCAGAAAATATGCTTTGATGCAAACAAACATTTATGATACTTACACATTTTGTTCAGCAGGATGATCTCCACACCCTAACCACCGCTGTAAATAAAAACACTTGAAGTAAAAAGCTAACTATGACTTCAACTCATCGCTGCTGAGCTAAAGGTGGCTAATAATCAATTGATGACTTGTAATCGTCTCATTAAGACACTTTTTAGCAACTGCTTCAAGCTTCAGACATCCACTAGAACAGTGGTTCCCAACCTGGGGGTTCCCAAAGATCGCAGGGGGGGCGCCAGGCCTCAGATGATTTGAGGCCAAATATCATTTTTAGACTTTTTTTTTTTTTATTTAATTTTTTTTTTTTTACATATAATTGTAAAGCAATACATGATTGTCACTAAAAGCCTTGTCTCTATATTACAATAAAATATAAAAAATAATTGATTAATTAGTTTTAATAAAAATTCAAGTTAGTAGCTATTAAAGGCATAAAAAGACAGAAATGTATAATTCTTTCTTTAATAGAAATGTTTCTTCTGCCCGTAAAGTGTCCGAACCAGGCTTTTCTGGATAAGCACATTTCTAAAACATGGTCATTGTCCATGCCGGTTTCAGTTGGATTATTTGTCACAGTTTCTCTGATCAGATCGGTCTCCTCCATTTTGTAGATTATTTACAACTTTTGAATCCACATAAACACATCGGCAAAATCCGGCTTACTTTGAGCATGTGTTTTAAACAGTTTAATCCCTTTGTGAATTGTTTCCACTTCCGCGCCGTCCTTTAATTTCTTCATACAGCGGGAATCCAAATGAATGAATCCTGAGTCCAAGAACCATCAAAGTCACTCCAATAGTGCTCCTTAATTACGCTTCCATCCTCCTTTAACAAAATACTTCACATTCATCCAGTTTGTGACCGGATGTTTTAATTACCGTTGTTGCGCCCCCCCCCCCTTGTGTGTGTGTGTGTGTGTGTCCAACAGGAGTCATTTGGGGGGGCTCTTGGGAAAAAAGGTTGGGAACCCCTGCACTAGAAGACATCTCCTCACCAAAAACGTTTTTATAAATGACATTACCTTTGAGACGAGGGAATAGGAAGTGGTAAAAGGCCAACTCCTTCCTGTGTTTTAGTACTCATTCCTGCACTCAATTCCATTTGGTAACCCCTATAATGAAAGTCAAAAGGTTACAGCGGAAATGTGACAGTGTACTTTGGAGCAGCATGGATCTGGCCCACTACCCACCGGTGGTTGCTCACTGTTTATATTCACACAGCACTTTGTTTTATCTGTTCTTTCTTATCTCTCCCTCTCTCTACACTTGCTCTAGTGGTTCCCATATAGAGAACTGGCACTCTGTTCTGAGAAATGGACTAGTCAATGCCTCGTATACCAAACTGCAGGTACGTAACCCTGGCAGTTCTCTGGAATTTACGATGCATCTCCTCTCGGACAGTGAACCTGCTCTCTGATAGAGCAGGCTCGCTGTCCGGCTGATTCATTTTTGCAGTTAATGGATGCCAGCTTCCCTTTTCGTCAGCTTTGCATTTGGCATTTTAGCGAGCGGGGCACACGGTTAGATCTTCCCGACCAATGTCTGCTGCTCTGTGAGGCAGACAGCAGCGGACAGCACGTCTCATCCTGTTGTGGGACAAAGGGGGGGGGGGGGGGCTGTGGTGTCCGCTGTGATGTTGGAGGCTGTCTGTGTGCCCTGTGGGGGTGAACCACCTAGAGCACTGAGTAGGCTAGGTCTGAAGCTGGAGGATGCAAAGGACAAGCTCCATGGTAGTGAGTATAGACTTCCTGTGGGTGAATAAGGAGGGCTTCACTAAAAGGTCAGTAACTGGCACCTCACTTGTTGTATTCAAACTTGAGCTGAGAGATAGCGCTGCAATTCATCAAACTTTTATAGAAAATCGTTTTAGGGACTTGTGTGGTATCAAAATAGCAATAAGTGCAATATTTAGTCAAGGTAATGTATGTGAAAATATCATTCTGATTGGAGTATTGGCCTAAAAAACCCTCGTCAACAGACTCAATAAAGAATCCCTGTTTGGTACAGATCCATTTAAAAAATCAAACCCTGGTCATTTGAATATTTTTCAATTATAAAGTGAATTATGTTTCAAAAATGATTATTATCATATAAACTCAGAAAAACATGAGCGCAATAATGCAAGCCTACTTAGTTGCCTCAATTCATTAAAATACTATCTACCAAATGGGTACCATTTCAAATCAGGACCATAAATAGTTTTAATACAAAAGCAGACGTGATGTGACTCTGCATCAGACTTCACATCGCATTTACAAAGTTGTCCTCGTTGCACTTTGTGAGCCAGGTCTGCAAAGGATAAACAATACATCTAGAAAAGATGAAGTGAGAACTAGAGAGCGCAGAATTGTCTCACTTGCGACAGATAATGAATGCTTGAAGACACACCGACAGGTCCTGAAAATAGACGAGAAACAATTAAATGTGAAATCTCAGGTTCTTTGAAACACTCACGCCGGCCGTGATTGCTCCATCATGCTGATGTGTTTCATTTATGCCTGCTTTGTTCTCCAACTTTTTGAACTCTCCATCTTTGATCTCGTCTGGCTTCTCTTTCTCCTCCCTCTTTCACCTTCAGAATTGACACCCCCCCCCCCTTCTGTCATTGTGTTTCCCATGAGGAGGAGGACTGAGTCTGCCTCCAGCTCCAACCATCACACAAAACCTCTTGTCTTTTGCTTCTTTTGATTTCTTCCAGATGTGCCATGTCCTGACCCCCACCTCACATTTCATCCCTGAGTTTCTCCTTCCTTTCATGTGGTGTCACCGCGGTTCATGAACACTTGTCCGTGTCACAGCTGTGGTCCTTTTTCCTCTTCCTCATCCTGGACATGCTTGTGTGTGGAGGCTCATCATACTTCGCCATCTTTACGTTCAAACCGGAAAACATGTTCTCATTTTAAACGCGATTCAAGAGCATCACATGACCTTCTCTCGACTTTATTATGGTGTCATATTTTAACCAGTTAAAAGGTGTGCCTGTGTGGGCTGTAGGAGTTTACCGGATTAATTCAACTCTTCTTTCTTTTGCTGTTGCGATCCACTGTCTTTGGATTTTCCTGTGTGTGTGTGTGTGTGTGTGTGTGTGTGTGTGTGTGTGTGTGTGTGTGTGTGTGTGTGTGAGGTGGTCTTGTGCAACTGCTCAGTGACCCTTCCTTCCTTCCTGCTCTTTTCAAACCCAAGCTGCATGGGGCAGCGTATGGAAAGGGCATCTATCTGAGCCCCATCTCCAGCATTTCTTTTGGATACTCAGGTAGGAAAGAATCATTCCTCGCCACTCAGACCCCTCCAGCCCACCCCCCCCCCCCCTTTCCCTTCTATACCACCATGTTGACTGCTGAGTGCGCTCTCTGTTTGTAACGTGGCCTGATAATCATCCTGGAACACTTCATTTTCACATGTGGGATCTCTCTTGTCGTGCCGCTCTGTGTTGTGTTTTATCGTTGTGGGTGCTGGGCCTCGGGCCTTCTTTCTCCGAGCTTGTGTGCCGCCTACCATACATTATGTCGTGGTTGTGAAAAATGGAGCTGTCAGTGGATCTGTGTGTGTTACTTTGTGGGCTTTTAATATGACTTTCTCCTGTATCGGGTGGTGGTGGTGGTGAAGAGGCAGTTTAACCCTGAAAGCCTTACATTGTGTATTCCTGCTCTCACACCATTTTAAAGGTATATTTCTTTAGGTTTTTGTGTTTTGTCGATTATTTGGAAATTAGATTGCCAGGTTGCCAAACCCATGTTAGTATTTTTAACAAACACCTACTCAATGGTTCTGTAGTTTCAAGGAAATATGTAGAAATAATGCTTCTCTGCTCAATTGCTGGCATTTATCTCTCTGGTTTACTCTTTCCTGGCCGAATCAAATTCAATGATGACACTTTCTCTGCGTCCATGTCTATCATGCAATATAAGCATATTACAGTGCACTAAAATCAGCTTATACACTGTATAATAAAAGTAATATAAACAAATACCTACTTAAAGGTAGGGTAGGTAAGAATGGAGAAACCAGCTCGAATACACAACCGGAAAAAATCTGCCCCTTCCTTCAGACTTCCTCACAGAGCCCCTCCTCCAACACACATGAACGCTCACATGACCAATGAGGGCACGAGATAAGTTTGTGCCCAGATGGAAGGCTGACAGGCAGGTAGGCCATCCAGTTACTTTAGCCGGGCCGGCTCAGATGATTGGTCGTGATTTTTACAGCACTACGGCTTCCACAGATGATTTTTTTAATGTATTTATTGTCAAAGCATTTAATGTATTCATTGCTATCAGGATGTTAAGAGCATTCCATGGAATATAACAAAAAGTGTTTCTGAAGTGAATTACCTACCCCACCTTTAAGTTGAAATATCAGAATGATTGGTATAATTTAAAAAAGGCAATTTTTATGATAAATAAACTAAAAGTGGTACTTGTTGTATCACCTTTTTGTCTCGATGCTGAATGTTGCAGTTTATTTTCTAAATGTAACCATATTCATTAGCCTTGTCAAACAACCTTGATATGAAGGTTAGCACTGTGGGTAATACTTCCTGTGCACCAGCAGCTGCAGACAGTGGAGGAAGATTTCTCACAGATCTGAGGTCGCTCTGACTCTCGTTTGCTCTCTGTGTGCTGCTTCTTGCAGGGATGGGGAAAGGACAGCACCGCATGCCCACCAAAGATGAACTGGTGCAGCGCTACAACCGCATGAACACCATCCCACAGGTACTACACATAATCCTCTCCTAAATGCGTACCATCTCTTTTTCAAATATAGTGCGGCACTACTAATCCAGACTGCACACAACAAAAGACAAACAAATCCAAACAAAGTACACATCTTTTAAAATGTTTCTTACTTCAAAGCACTATGCTTTAGTTAAAACTATTATAGGGTTTACAGTTTGAGCGTTTGTAATTCTCAATGTCTGGTTACAGCTCAGTTGGATCACGGTATTCACTGAAGCGGGGAAGAGTTTTAACTGTTGTCTCTTTCTTTTTTTCAACAGAGCCGTCCAATACAATCGAGGTTTCTTCAGAGTCGGAATCTGAACTGCATCGCTCTGTGTGAAGGTAATAAGCAGCAAGAAGGTATCGTGTTTTGTATGATATAACATGGGGCTTTATTTGATTGATATGATGATATATTGATGTGTTTCTCACATTCAAATGAAAGTTTGATTCACATTATAATATAAGTACCTTATTTCCTTTTTATTAATACAAAAGAAATGACATAATAAAAGCAAAACAAGAAGAGAATCGCAATTATAATTAAATCCAAACAGTAGGCTCACAAGACTAATTGTGTAGTCAAAAAAGGTCATAGCAATCATCATAATCTGATCATAATCATTATAATAAGAGGTAAACAATTAGATATAAACAAAATAAATGATGTGCATCAGTTACGATAATATCTGAGTCTAAGCCCTGAAGCTGCAGTGCATCTAACGGAGTATCAAAAAGAACAGCAACAACCAATAATATGAATGATAGTAACAGATAAGAAACGTAAATACAAACCACAGTTTCTAACAAAGTGTTTTCTATTCAACAGTTATCACGTCTAAGGATTTGCAGAAACATGGGAACATCTGGGTGTGTCCAGTATCCGACCACGTCTGTACACGCTTCTTTTTTGTGTAAGTAATCCCACATTTTTTTAACACCTTGGAAATGTCTTTTAAAAAAAGGTGCGTAATGACAAGGTGTGTTGGCATAGCAGCCAGGCGGCCAATATAAAAAATAATCACCACGCTTCATTATCACTTAAATTGCATAGTTTATCACTCAGGTTGCTGTTTTTTTCCCCGCTAAACCACACATGATGAAGGTGGTTTGATGAAGAATTATGGTATATGCTGCAGTTATCCCTCATCCCTCATCATCATTTTAAATAAGCAGTGAATAAAAGATGGCTGAGTGGAGTTACCGCTCCACTAAACTGGGTTCCTCTCAGGTCAGAGCCTTTTAATAGGATGTTTTCAGCTGTGTGTTGAAGCTATGAGTTAGGGGTTTGACTCTGAGCTTTGGAAACAGGCATTAACCAGATGGCACAGTCTATTACCACGTCTGCTGCTGTCTTCTGATTGGGAAATTACATTTGAGAATGCCTGCAATCACATTTTAAATCGCAGCTAAATATAATTCAATTCTGAACTTGTGCTCAGCATATGGTTGGGTTTTTCAGCTTGAAGAAATGTTGACAGGATTAGAATGAAAACATAAAGACTTCTTGCATCAGACTTAACAATGCTTCTTTTAAAATCACTGTGAAAGACTTGCTCCCTAGACAAGAGGAACTTAAAGTTGTTAATTTCTCCAAGGACTATTTATCATCATTATTATGCCTTGTTGATGTGACACTAATAAACTTTGGCTGCTTCTAACTAATATTGGGCGTGAGCAAGAGAGAGGGATAAAAACTGAAGCAGCTATTGATGAAAAGCCAGCATCATATCTGAAGACCAGCTTTTCTGTATTTACCTACGTTTGATTCTCACTGATTCCTAACTCAACTACTCTGTGTTCTACCTATTGCAATTGTTATCTTTTATTTATACTGTTACTTCTTTTATTCTAGTTATCCTTGTGTAAACCCTTAGCTTCTTTTATTGCCGATGCTGCTCGGACATCTTGTTTTTCCTTAGGGGAATAATAAAGGTTTTATGTTATCTCATGTCAACTCATCCATGTATATGTGCAGGTATGAGGATGGCCAAGTAGGAGATGCTAACATCAACACCCAGGAGCCTAAGGTGCAGAAGGAGATCATGCGTGTGATTGGGACCCAGATCTACTCCAGCTAATGGTGGTTGTCCATACCTGTCTCTGGGGGGGGGGGGGGGGGGGGGAGGGGGACACACGCGGGCAGGCAGACAGCGAATGTTTGGGCGGGCTGACCTCAGGCCGGATGCTAACGGCCGAGCTAGCTCTTGAGCACATTATCTCTCAAGTGGTTTTGTCCTGGTCCTCGTTTTCCTCTCCCTTCTTTGTTCCTGTTCTCCGAGTGGCTTCATTTTACATTCTCATTTAACCTCAAGTTTGGTCTGCTTTTCTGAGTTTTGTGTCAGTTAGAACTGCAAGTAGTAGTCACTGCTAAGTCTCTCCACAGTTTATCCTCACTTGCCGCACTTTCACTGATCCTTCTGACTACTTTTATTTATCATTATTCTTTGTGAATATCTAGTAAAGAAGAAAGAAGAAAGAATCACCCCAAACGATCATTTGTTCCCCTTGTGGCAAATAAGTGATGGATTGACATGCATATAGAAGTGTGTTCTCTTATTGTGTTTGCAAAGGCATTATCTGCGATCCGTTTGTTTAATATTCTTTGACTAATGACATGAATTAAGGTCTGTGACATAGTTATCTGGGGGGCAAGCACTGCTCTGTCGTTCTGTCCTTGTCTGCTCCCAGAATCCAATAAGCGAGGTGTGGCTTGAAATCGAGTTACATACACTGAAGGCACTTTGTTTTTGATAACATTATCAAATGTAAAAATCCAGACATTAACATTATTATGATTTTTCTTCAATGATTGATGCACTTTCAAAACCTCGCAGCCCCAAAACGTCCAACAAACAGGATATTAAAGAAAAAAATACTTTTGTCTCACTGGACATACGTATCAAAGGGCAGGCTGAACAACGTCATTAAATTAAAGAAACAAACACTGGATTTAATATGACATGTCATCTCTGTTGCCTATGTTCTGTGTTGAAAAATTACAATAATCTGTCAGGCGCCGCCATTTAGTTCAAGTCACCTTTCCTCCGAGGGGTGCATATCTCATTTTGAAATAAATCTGTTTGTGTATGAACTACACTTTCCATTGGAGTCACAACTAACAAAATCCAATGTACAGAAAATCATGGACAATTTTACCAAAATATCGACATCCAGTCCAGGTGAGCTCACATCCTCCCCGGCCTCTGCCTGAAGGACACTGGATGGAAAATGGCAACCTTGTATAGCTAATCAAGTTTATCAGTTAGTCATGTACTGTATGTATGTATGTACGTGTGGGTTTGTATTTTCTTGACATTATACTAGACATTGCACTTATTCAACGTTTGCCTAAACTGGAGAAATGGACTGTCCTCGGACCTGCAGGACACCGGTAGAGGAGGAAAAGTGGAAGAAAAAGTATTTATGGTGTCAGGAAGACTATAATAATCATCATCTTAAACCATGTCGGTGCTGAGACGGGCTTTCAGTGTCTCCTGGAAGTAAGACTGCTGAATGGACTTTAAGAGACTACTGAAAGAGAACGACTTGTACATAAGGACATTGGAGACCTCTTTGAAATGTATTGCCCTGAAAGAAGTGGACATGTACAGCTTACTCATTCTGTTGCGGGGACTGTGCTAATAGCTGGTGCCTGTTTTTTTTGCCAAGAGGTTTGAGCTGCGAGTGTCTTAGAGAATTTATTCTCTGGCTGTCTGTCTCCGGTGAGTTATGTTTTTAAAGATGATGTCGACGACAACGATGGTGATTACGATGCTGATGATGAAAGGCGACGATGCAGAGAAAAAAAAAGAATAAAGCCTGATTTTGCACAGTTTTACATAAAGTCTCCTTTCCTTTGATGTCTCTGTGGAAAATAAGTATTAGCCTACCATCACATTCAGAGGTGTATATATTGTGC
This sequence comes from Notothenia rossii, assembly GCF_949606895.1. Classification (NCBI taxonomy): domain Eukaryota; kingdom Metazoa; phylum Chordata; class Actinopteri; order Perciformes; family Nototheniidae; genus Notothenia; species Notothenia rossii. Next base: position 9,548,025 of record NC_136904.1, on the reverse strand, counting down.
CTGAAACTTTACATTTTGAGCAGAAGGGGGCACCATAACTCCACCGGCACACACACCTGAGGGCTGTATTCTATTGGAAGTCTGCAAAACAAACCAGACTCTCACATTTAAAAGTACTGCACTTGAAAAGGTTGATGCAATAGTATGATGTTTGGGGAACCTTTTCTATTTGAATCCCATTTCCTCTTAAGTTCATGTGGTAGCATAAATCAATTATATGCAATCAGCACTATTCATAGAGCCATTATGTTCTGCTTTTATACACATTGACCCTATTGTATAAACATTATCCCTTAATGCTAGTGTCGAAGGAAGGAATTCATGAATAATAGCCACAGGCTGATTATTAAACAAAATATGTGTATTCTGCACTTTCGAAATACAGTGTATTAATATACCATCAAGGGATTGACATCAGAGTAAGAAAATATATAGGCATTAGTTTTGCTGTCATCATTCTTAACTATAGAATATTGAAAATAGCATGACTAACCATAACATGACATCTACAATGTTGTATATATCTTGTATTATATTGTATATATTTATATTGCATTGTTGAGGAACCTGTGTCCAAAGTTTTTAATTCATTACAGCAGCTACACTGTAGTTGTGTATATGATGTGACATTAAACCTTTTGAATCTCTTGAATCTTTGAAATTCAAATCCATTTTCCTTTCAAAAGTTATTCATTTAGTTCTGGAGAAAGTGGTGCAATATACTGACATATACTGCTGTACATACAAGCATGATAAAACTACATCCATACATAAATTGATTTATTGCATCATAAATGCATGCAAGTTGAGATTGATCTAATCCGTGCTGGTTAAATATGGCAGGGTATGCTTTCAACTTGTTGTTTACTCTTTCTTTCTGTCTCTCCCTGACCACAGAAAGCTCTCGTCTTTCAAACCATCTCCGCTGCAGAAAGTATGATGGCTATTTTGGCAAAGGAGTTTCTGTATGTGTACGACAAGTGCTGGGTGTGTAGAGAGTGGGCATAATCACGGGGAAGCTGAAGCACTCTTGGGCCTTGAAAGGCACTTTATGTGTGTATTTGTGGCTACGGTAATTGGGCCCCTCCCTTTGTAAGCTGACCCATTTGACAGGGCCCTGTGGCTGGGCCCTTGTACTGATAGCTGCATACGTGTGTGACTAGTAGATGATGTGTATGGTTCACCTGTTACTATGATCTCTGAAACCCGGGCCTCATGTTGGACACGGTCCCCTGGTTTGGCTTTGTCCCCCATTACCAAAGCCAGCTGGCTGGTGGCACACAACTGCACTTCGCTTGTTTCTTGTGTAGTTCAGCCATCGGCCACTGAGGGGAGCTCTGGTTTTATTCTACTCTGCCTGCTTTCTTTGCATACTTAACTTACACCCGGGCACATGCAGCACACACATGCAGGTAAACACCTAAACACACGCACTCCACAGTGGTTGTTTGGTCAGATAAAGGAGTAGTGACGGGAGGGCAGAAGGTCACAGAGGGTGTCTAGGCCTCTAGCGGAAGCGGCTGCTCCCGACCTCCCTCTCCCCCTGCCTCCGTAATAAGTGTGACCGTTTGATTTCTGCACAAAAGGAGCAATTACAGGGAGTTGTTTAATCACCCACACTTTTATTGAGCTCGGGGTCTCTTAGCTTGCAGCTCAGGCCCCCGTCGTCGGCAGCAGCGGGCGACAGGAGTGACAGAGAAGGTCGGTGGTTTAACGGGGCGCGAAGGGGTCTCGTTTGAGTTAAGACTTCGCGGGCTACTCTGCACGCTGCGGAGGCCCTCGGGACAGAGACAAAGAGGTAGACGAGACCAAAAGACAGGCTGGCCAGCCAGGCAGAGAGATAGATGGACTTAGCGAAGAGACGGAGAGGGCAGAGTTTGGGGGACACATCAGAATCAGAATCACTTTATTCGCCAAGTAGAATAAATGAGCAGGAGTTTTTTCATGTGTCTGTGCAAAGATACGAGCGACAATTTATGCAGTGTCACAAAGCAAAAGAGGTATTCAGGTACACTTGTTGAGCAGGATGTGCGGTGAATTCCCAGGATGTCTAATGTTTTTAAAATATTTGTGTGTGTGTTTGAAATACACTAGAGTATGAACGAAGCACAGACATGATTTCTGAACCTTACAAGCATTGTAGCATGACTTGTGTGGACATAGTGAGCGCAGGGATGGCATACACAAATGTTTTTTTAACAGAAGGGAGAGGGGAGAAAAACACCACAATTCGATTTTCCTACTTTACAGTCAGCCCAGAGCCCCAGTAAGCCCAACTCCCATTCAAAACAGCACCGTGCACTGTCAGTGTCGTTGCCTTTTATTGAATTTTCAGCCCGGGTGTTACTCTACAGTTTGTGTGCATGCCGAGTGCCACCCCCCCCCCCCCCCCCCCCCCCCTCCTCCCTTGATATGAATGATGGAGTACAAGTCCTTGTCTAGTCCCTCAGAGATGGTGAGGATGGTGGTATGAGGCGAAAAGAAGGGGGTGGCAATGCATGTGTTTTGGGGAGGGAGAAAAGGTGGGTGGTTGTTTTAAAATGGCACAAACTGGAAAAGAACAGCACCCCTGTGTGGTGACCAAGGTGAGACGTGTGTGTGTGTGTGTGTGTGTGTGTGTGTGTGTGTGTGTGTGTGTGTGTGTGTGTGTGTGTGTGTGTGTGTGTGTGTGTGTGTGTGTGTGTGTGTGTGTGTGTGTGTGTGTGTGTGTGTGTGTTTGGGGGGGAAGGAAGAGATAGAGAGTAGGATGAGCGGGAGGAAGGGAGTACACCATTGCTGCTCATAAAGCCAACAGCTGTGTGGGTAATGTTTTGTGACACCGAGCCTCTCCGAGCCCTTCTGTTTCCCAGAGAGCTCGGAGAACGCCATATTCCGTCGTCACAAATGGCTCTGTCATTCACCCCCTAAGTCTTAATTATCGCTGCCGGTTTTTTGGCCACATTTTGCTCAGGCGTATGGATCCATCTGCACGCTGTATAATTCCACTCCGCAATTTACAAGTGGCATTTATTACAATGGCCTCCGCGGCATCTCCTCTTTAACACCAGCAGCCCTTTCCAGAGAGACGAGGGGGAACAAAAGAGCAGTGCAATCTGGCAGCAACAGTGCCCACCCTCACTTCCCTCAAATCTCTCTCTTGTCTCTTTTTTTCCCATCTGTACCCTTGCTCTCTGTACGACTATCTCTCCCCACCCACGTATTACTAATTTTTTCCACTTCTATTTGTGTGTGTGTGTGTGTTTTCCCTTTGTTATTAATTTAATTTTTATGGGATTCACAGTTCTCGCACAAACCGCCCCCTATCTGCCTTGAAGCAGAGGAAAAAGGAAATAGCTGATGTTGATCCCCCCCCCCTCTTTTCCTCTTCCCCTCTTCCCCCCTTCGTAATTCATTTTGGATTAATTCCCCTGTCTTCGGAGACAATCCTAATTCTTTATTATTTCCACATCACAGGCTTGATGACTTCCCCATATCCACATATCATATCCAGGGGAAACGTTACACCCAGCAGACCTTCTTGTTTTTTCTCCTCTCTCCTCCCTGTCTCTCCCCTCTTTCCTCACATACACCCCCCCCCCCCTTTTTATTTTTCTATCTATTTCACCACAACCTCTCCACTGTTTCTCACTAGAGTGAAGTTTCTTGTTAGTTTCTTACCAGCCGCTGGGCTCCCGAACAGAAGTCTGCTTCCTGTCTCACACACACACACACACACACACACACACACACACACACACACACACACACACACACACACACACACACACACACACACACACACACACACACACACACACACACACACACACACACCACCTCCTTCAATCAATATCATAGTATGCGTGCGTAATGTCTGCTCTTCTGTCCCTGTTCATATGGGAATAAAATAAAAATAAGTGTTCATTGCCATTAAAGTGCCACTGAAAAAAAAAACCTCTATTCATTTGTCACTTGTCTTCCTCTCGTAGCGCTCCTCAGTGCTTTTGTTTGACTTCCTTGTCAATTTCCTCTGCTATTAGAGACTCATTGGTAGATGGACTCTCATCATATATAGCAGCTCTCCTTCAACCTTCATATCTTGGTTCTGTATCTTTTCCCTTCCCGACCTCTTTTCCCCGCAGTCCCTCTTTCCCCTTCATGTTTTTCTACCTCTGCATTTCACTTTCCCTCTCACCATCTCTTCCCTTTTTGCCTTATCTCTTTGCCCCTCTGCCTCTCCTCGTTTTGTACCTCCCCCTTTCTTTCTGTGTCTCTTCTCTCTGTTGTTATTTCTTTCTTTCTCTCTGCTTTGTCATGCCTCTCAAATGTTTCTCGCGCCTGCTCATGTCAAGTAGTTTTCTGAAATCAGCCTTCTAAAGATTTTTAGTGACCATTTTCTCTGCAGCCATGAGCGCTCCTCTTTGTCCCACACCTACCAAGCACTCACGCACAAACTCATACCCCGACACACACACACACACACACACACACACACACACACACACACACACACACACACACACACACACACACACACACACACACACACACACACACACACACACACACACACACACACGCAATGTCCCATCTCCAATTCACTATTAAGTGGGCCCTGAATTTCCCCTGAGCTCTGGTATGGTGGCGGCCGCCTCTGGAGTCCGGCTGTGCTAGATGTGTTGTCTGCTTCCTTACCATTCAATTACCCTCCTGTAATCTGACAGGCTCCTCATGGCCTGCACTGGGACAATCACGAGTGTGGCGGTGTGTGTGTATGTGTGTCTGCTGTATGAGTCCACGTGTCTCTTTCTATTTCTGTGTGTCTGTCTGCTATTAAATCTATCTCTACAAGTCCTGCTTTTCAGATGCAAACGGAAGCAAGGACGTTTTTGCATTGTCCGCTTTGCTTTTCAATGTTTTCCCTTTATTACTTCTCTCACTCATAGCCTCGCCTAGATCTCTGCCCAGTAGTCACTTGACATCCTGCTACAAACACACACTGACGGCCGGGCTGGAAGTCTCACCACAAACAACCACACTGAAAAAACTGAAACGTTGACTTGAATTAAATGTGTAATGTCAACACCTTTTGCATAACTGTATTAGGTTAGTGGAAAGCAATACAATTAAGTTGAACATAATATTTGTTGAAACTTAATATTTTTGCTTTCAACTAAAGTCACAGTTCAGTTTTTTCAACATTGTTTTCCCTTATACTCTCTGTTATTACTTTGCCCTGCAATCTACCTGCTGTTCCTTATCACTCTCTTTCCCCCATATCTCCGTCTCGCTCTCTCTTCCTCCACCATTTTATCATGTTCCCCTAATCACTGTCCCCATGTTTTGCCTTTTTATCTTCATCTACTCTATGTGTCTCTATGCCCCCCCTCTCCGTCTCTTTCTGTGTGTACGAGGCGGGCTGGCTCTCGGTGTTGACCTGAGAAGGACTGACATTCAGAGGCCGGTCCCCTGCCTGCAGCACTGACATTTCTGCCAGACTTTGATGGCGCCTTTGAACAGAGATGTGTGGAGGGGAAGAGCTGCCTGTCTCTCCGCCTTCCAGCAGCTCCAGCTCTCCACCGCACAGAGTGAGAGGTATTGTAGATGGGCCGCTCTCCCATCACACACGCAGGCCAACATGTGCAAACAAATGCATAAATACCTGACTTACATTACTTATTCTCGTTTAACAATGTTCTCAGAAGGCATACATCTATACGTAATGATTCTATGTGCAACTCACACACACACACACACACACACACACACACACACGCACACACACACACACACACACACACACACACACACGCACACACACGCACACACACACACGCACACAATCATACACCTCCTGCTGGGACGCCTTCAAAGACCCTCGTTGCCCCCCTCGGATAAAACTGGCACAGGGATAGAGACATAGGAGCAGAGGGTTGGAGGGGACCCAGTTATCTCTCCTACCTCTCGCCTTTCTAACCAACCGCCTCCTCCCCCCCCCCCTGCTGTGAGGCCTTCAAAGACACCCATGTCACTCCAGTAACTCTTTAGCTCATCTCCTTCTCCTCTTCTCCTTCTTCTTCTTCAACGCATTCCAATGTTCTCTAACCTCTCCTCCGTGCACCACGCTGCCTTTGTTACCATCTTCTCACAAGGTTACAAAACACACAGGAGCCAAAATAAATAAAAAGGAAATAGAGACAGGTAATTGCTTGATGGGGGATGCGCTTCTGACAATCAGTGCTGCATGATGTAAAAATGGCGCTCTGCTCCGTTATTCAGTGGATGCCGGTTCTTTGCCAAGCTGCCTGCTTTGGCAGATTCCCCCCTCTCTCTCTCTCTCTGCTGTCACTTAGGGGAATGGGATTTTTCTTTTTCATGTGTTGGAGGTAGGGACCAAAGCATGTGGTGCTCTGTGAGTCTAATTAAAATGACTTGGCTATTTTGCCATTCGATGGTTTTCTCTGCGAGATGGAGGAGAATTGAAATACTTAATTTTGCCTCGCCCGGTTTCTCCTCTCGGTGGAGTTGGGCTGAGCTGAGCCTTGATGAGAGTGTGGACTTGACAGCTGTGCATGCATGGGGATGCATATATTTGTGTGTGTACATGTGTGTCTCTTTGTGTGTGTGTGCCCTGCAAACATTTTAATAAGTCACTTAATTTGTATTCTGTCCCATAGTCATAAATAATGTAACTTCCAAAGCAGGGGCATTCCAATGTCCCGACCACAAAGTGTAGAAATCGTGGCGCGCTTGTCAGGCAGTTTATCATCCGAGTTTGACTTGACTCATGTTGGTTTTATTGATGTTCCTGTAAAGAACGATGAGACTGATTTCCCAGACCGCTTGATGAAAGATATACTGCCTAAAATGTCCGTCTTGTATTATGTCATCCTATTATGCGCCTTAAATCATTGTTCTCACACAGTAAAACTATATTTTCTGAGACAAATTCACTTGCGTCTAATGCTACCCAGTCACTTTCAAGTGCCTTCTTAAATTAACTAACATTTTCTTGAAAAGCGCAGAGTAATCGTCATCTTTGGAGATGCTGTCACCGGTTTTGAGAAAAACTCTTTCCAACAGGGGAAAACAGAATAAGAAATATGAAACTCTATATGAACAGAGATGATTTCCTAACTGGTGTTTAAATGGCATGCATTTGTCAAACTGAACTGAACTGAAATGGTGTTGCTAAATCAATGAATACAAAACATCTATTTGAAGAACTTGTGTATTGAATTTAACTTGTAAGTAATGACTTTTCTTTATTCCAATTCCCCTTTTCTCAAACAGAAACACATCTTTTATTTCCGAAGTTCGACTGGAGGGCAGCTTCCTCCTTGGAGGTTACCAGCAGTGCCTTAACACTCCTCGCTTAGTGCGTCGATTAGCCTGGTTTTGTTTAAGGGACGCAAGATTTGCAGAATTGATTTACAGACAGTTTGTGCTTTGATGAATCTCGTTGTTTGTATGTGTGTTGAAAGAAAGGAAAGTACCCAGAAGTACAGCTTTTATTTCAGGAGTTCGACTTGAGGGCAGCTTCGTCCTCTGAGGTTGCCAGCAGTGCGTTAACACTCCTCAGTCAGTGTGTCGATTAGCCTGGCTTTTCTGAAGGAAAGCAAGATTTGCAAATTGGATTTACGGACAAATTGTGCCTTGGTTTTCCTGTTTTTATGTAGAAAGAAAGAAAGAAAGAAAGTGACATGTCCAAGCTCTTCAAACAGCCCTCTGGCCCAGCAGCATGGCATGATTCCACATCAGCTCTCTTGCCAGCTCCCCTCTCTCCCTCTCCTCTCTCCTCCCTCCAAGCTGGGGACCCCAGGGTGCCTGCAGCCTGCCTGCACTGGGCTATTGATTGGGAACAGGGCTGCAGCTCACCTGCTAATTGAAAGCCGATTGGGGCCCTGGGGCAGAGCTGTAAAACAGGCCCCACGTGGCATTAAAAGCTGAAGGCTGACGGGCCACTGTAAATCCAGAGCCACTAATAGTGGTGCTGTATATCCATCTGTGTTAGAGTGTGTGTGTCCATGTGTGTGTGCTCGTTCTATCGTATGTGTGCGCACGTACGTGGTCTTAATGCACGTTGGGGGCCATGTGTGTGCATCCTAATGTGTGTATTTGTTTGCACACACTCGAACATGTGCTTGTGTGTGCGGGGCTGTACTTTTATTTATGTCATCATATGCATTCAAATGTGTGCGCATGCTCAAGGGGACACATTGACATATTATGTGGGTTTCTGTGCTCATGCATATAGACACCACACACACTTAAGCACACTCACACACAGGTGGTTCATGATGACAGTCTGGTCTCCGATGGCACAGGAGAACAGTCTCGTCTGTAATGGACACATCCTTCGTCTTCCTTCAAACCTCCTGACAACAGCAGCTCTTCAGCCCTCCCTCCCTCCCTCTCTACCTTCCTCTAGCTTTCTCTTCTTTCTTTGTCTCCGCTCAAGTCACACCTGTGATCCTCCGCTGAGACACCAGCTCTTGAGCTGAGCTTCATTTTTTTCCTTCCCCTTCCATCATTTATATTTGTTCCATGAATGTCTGTCGCCTGGCTCTCTTATCTCCCTTTCTCTCCTTCATGGTTCATTTATGTATGTTTGCACATACATGAACGTGGAAATGTGTTACCGGCAGTTGTTGATCCCAAAGGTGTGATTGAGTTGAGTTCAACAACACATAATATGCAACATTTCCTCGTGGATCTTGCTTTACAGGGATTGTTATCTTGCAACAGGAACCAGGCTTTTTCAAACTGTTGCTGCCAAGTTAAAGTCACACGTATCTTTCCATGCTGTAGCATTAAGAAGTTACCTTGTTTACAAAAAACAGCTAGTCTAAACTGTGTAAACAACCCAAGACCAACCGACAGCGGTGTCCACATAGTTTATCTATCCCTCTATCTACGGCATCTCTCTCCCCTCCTCACTTAGTTTTACTTCCATTAAATCTCACTCTGCTTCCCCTCCCACTCCGTCTCTCTGTCTATCTCTCTCTCTGAGCAGTGTGATTGAGTAGGGAGGGTGCTGGCCGTCCTGCAGCATGGCGCATGGAAACAGAGGTTAATTGGATTGTAATTAGAGCGGAGGTGATTAATTGATAGCATCTGTAAATTTGGATGTTTCCATTGTAAATGTGACAAATGAGAGCGTGGCAGGCCGGAGGAGGAAGGGCAGAGAGAGAAAGAAGGGAGAGAGCAATACACACACACACACACACACACACACACACACACACACACACACACACACACACACACACACACACACACACACAAACATATTGGAATAATGGAGGAGGAGTTGCAGAGAGAGAGGGGAAAAGAGAAAAAAGCATAGGAGGGAGACAGAACAGTTTATTTTTAGTTAGTGCTGGATCCCTCAGTGGTATGGTGTGGCAAAGCTCATAAATATGACTGAATACTTCTATGATCAAGCCAGCAATTTATGAAATAGTTAGACACACATGCTGAGTGTTTAAGGTAGACGTAAAATAGGTTGCGATATGAGCAATTCCATTTTCAACACAAGTTATTACTTTAATATTGTAGGTCAGAGATGCTTAAAGCAATAGTGTTTATTCACTTTCTAGCAGAGTCAAGAAGATTGATACTGCTCATATACATTTACAGCCAGCAGATGATCAGCTTAGCATAAAGACTGGAAGCACTGGGAAGCAGAGAACCATCGCCCTTATTTAACTCTTCATAATGGAAATGGAAATTGAGGATTCATTTCAAATGCTCTTTTAATCACACACATGCACACAGCTACGAACACACATTGAAATGTAATCTCTGGATTCAACCCATCCTGGTATGAGAAGCAGTGGGCAGCTACTATACAGCGCCCAGGGATCAGTGTGGGAGACCATTGCATTACTCAAGTACATCTTGGCACTGGAGGTGAACTCTCAAAGTGCCAGTCTACTCTCCATACCTGGTCCACTTGAACCAGTGAGCCTCCAGTTCCAAACCGGGTCCCTAAACTAATACCAGTCTGATAAGAAAGAAAGAAAGAAAATAAGCGTGTTTAAAAAACAAAACAAATCCCTAGTGCTACTTAAGGTCAGAGTTCAAATGAAGCAACTCAAACTTCCATTTAAAGTTGATTTTCATTGGCTTACACTATGTGCAAAATAGAATTGCAAGAAAAGGACCTATATACAGTACAGATTATGGTTATGATCTTACATAATATGCAGCACAATAGCTAGTGGTCGTCACTAAACCTGCTCTCAGATCGCCTTTAGTGTTACATTTAAACATGCAGCAGCCACATTCCCTTTAATGAGACGGTAGGGGGGCCAACGTAGAAGGAAATAGCAAGAAAGTTGAAACTGCCTCAAATGTTGCCACAACACAATGCAGTGTCATCCAGCAAGGTACTGCTTGGCATATTCCCAAAGTGATTGCTTTGTACCAAACATTAGTCGTTTCTATTGGTAAAATCAAAATCAATTACTAAGAAGGAGGATATAATGGATGTGCCATTCATACTGGTGATTTTGGTGATCCCATTCATTAGGGCAGAAAAACCAGTAGTGTATGGCTAAGTTTGATATGAGATATATATGATAAGATAAGATGATCCTGATGAAGGCCACCAGTTAAAACACGTTCGTCTTACAATACAATTGTTCCTTATACTACAAATGGTCCTTGAGTTTTGATCTCTTCAGATTCTTTCCTTCTCCGTGCACTTTGGAAGTAGGTGAAGTTGTGCCAGAAACCCGCACTGTGCTTCTTAAGTTTGATAAATGCCTTAAATTCAACATGAAAAAATCCTATTAACTTACATTCATAGAGTATTACTGTGTGATCCATTGCCCCTCTCAGCAGATGCTCTTGTGCATTTTTGATTTATGCAGAATACAAGATCTGTAGTCAACACACCTGTTAGCCTGCAGGAGTTTCGTGTTTTGTTCTGTGACGTAAATCACACCTGTTAAATGTCAACAGTGAATTCAGATGCCACAGAATGCCAGACTTCTACTAAATACAATCCATAATCTTCCACATTGTGAAAAAAGTATTTGAGTGTGACGTGCAGCTTGTTGCTGTTGGTCTACAGTAAAACTTTCATCTGCTAATCAGGATTTTAGATATGGTATTTGCTGACATTAATTTTAACAGCTTTGCCAACGTCTGTGGGACAAGCAGCAGCACCACAAATGTGTGAATATAAGCCTTTTGTTTACAACACAGCTTGTGTACTAAATCAATTGCAAATTATGTTAAAAAGAAGCAATACAACTACAATTGCTGGATGTTACTATACCAGTTTCAAATAAGAGCAAATCATACCATTTACATTGAAAGTGGTTACTTCCTTTCGCATGAATAGTTCTCATGTTTGTTTGGGAAAATACAACAAGGTTTGAAACTCGACAAAAAATCTGATATTTTGTCAGAATTACTGTATTTTCCTCTAAAGTTTAAACTCACAGTATTTATTTTTCCGCCACTACAGGTCTCTCAATCAAAAGAATAACAACAGTTTGGTGGCCTCCATTTCTGTCAGATTCTCTCGTTTAGGATTATTTTGTTGTTCATCTTTCAGGTGTTTTTAACCAGAGGCTGAATTATACCCAGAGGTCTCTTCTATGTCAGAACAAATGGACCCGGTGGGTAAAATCGGGAAAAACTCAAAATAGAGTAGTTTGATGTCAAATACAGTATATATAGTGCACGTTAAGGCGGACATAGCATGGAGGGGCTGCTAGCTAACCGCTAACGTTAGCTTGTTTCTCAGTTTGTTTCTCTGATCAATTGATAAAGTAAGATTTACAGTAGATAATGGATAATTACTATGAAATCATTTTTCCAGTTACAATACATAGTTTATATTGAGGGAGATCTTAAAACTGTTTTGTAATTATTTTTGCTTAAAATGAATTCAAAGGCAACCAACAAAAGGGCATATGTCACCATGGCCACATTAAAGAAAACGTGACATTGACTAAGAGCACTGATTTTTCTCGGTTATAAAAATGTTCTATAATGTAGTAATTCAACTTTATATTAATATATGTATAAGGTCTAGTATTCTTTTACATTTAAATGCTAAAATGTGACATATCATACATGTAAACTGTACTATAACCTGCGTGAGATTGTAACATGTCATGTCCCTTAGCCATGTTTGACGCTTCTTGCTGCTATTTAGATGATAATGTTATGACTCAAGCTATTTCTCACATGGAGCTGCATGCTAAAACGTAACATATGGCGAGGGTGTGAACGATGCACCGTGTAAGGTGAGTGTGTAATGACTTTGCCACAAGTAATGTCTGAGCTCATGCTGGGAAGCTCTGAACCTTTCCACAAACCTCTTTATATGCAACATATACAGTAAGACAAGATACTATATATGATCCCAGGTGGACATTTAGCTTGTAAGCACAGCAGTGGACAACATGTAAGGCATTTACACGTTAACTATATTCACAGCAGGCCACTGGATAATACAACACCTCTGTGAGCCATCAAATTAAAGCATCACCCAGAGAGAGAGAGAAGTTAACAAAGCAGTTTTCTTGGTTGTACTTTTTATAGTCTCAATTTTCTCCAATCTAATTTCTTGGCTAAGTGTCACAACTATGAAAACCCTTCCACGCAGCGTGCGGACGGCTCACGACGGCTTGTGTGTTTCGTTGCTCAACGGAACAAATTGTTCATTAACTGTGGGCCTAATGCTCCAACAAATGTTCCAGGAATATTGCTGTGGTGGTCCACACGAGGATGGAATTAAGCTAATCAAATAAGCCTCCAGTCAGGTCCTATCAGACAGCTCCAGACTGCAGCAAATGAGCCCACGTCGCAAAATTTACATTTCATCTTCCCCCGGGGACAGGTAGGGTCCCACCTCGTTGCCACTTTTCCCCTCAATCAGCATCTGGCGGGGAAGACGAGGGAAATGGGGGAAAAGAGGGATGCGCTGGTTCCTGGCTGAACCCAGAAGCATGCCGCACCTCTCCTGCCACTTCCCGGGCACACTTCCGATGAATGAGAGAGGGAAAATAGAGAAGATGACAGCAGGGGAAATATTTGCTGTTGTGGTTGGAGCCCCGCTCAGATCCCAAGAATGAGGGCCGGGCATATTTGCACAGCTGTCCTGTCTCCCAAGCCCGGAGTGTACATATGAGTGTGTGCCTGCCGAAGTCTATTTGTTTGTCAAAGTCACTATGCCTCCTCTCTGTAAGTTATTTGTGCCTTTGGTTGTGTATCACTCTATATATGTGTGTATCTAGTGCATGCGTGCTTGGGCATTAGAGTGTGTGTGTGTGTGTGTGTGTGTGTGTGTGTGTGTGTGTGTGTGTGTGTGTGTGTGTGTGTGTGTGTGTGTGTGTGTGTGTGTGTGCGTGATTGAGTGTGTATCCAGGGAGAAGCAAATCCATCTGTCTTTCTCGGATAAAGATGCCAGAAACAAGGAAGAAGGAGAGATTCTGCTCCAAGAGAGGCAGGGGAAGGAAGAAGAGCCAAACAGATGCCCCTATCACTCCTAACTTGTGTCCTTGTCACCTTCCTCCTTCCAGATGTTCATCTCCTTTTTTTATTCGGAGAGCTGGACTACAGTTTTAAGATTATATTCATGCACCTCGTCCAAATGTGGTATTTTGAACACATATTCCAGAACTGGAAAGACAGAAATCAAGGAGTTAACACCAGAGGCAGACACTCACTGTTTGTGGAAATACAAATAAGTGTCTTGTATTAAAAATGGTATTGTGCTTTTAGTCTACTACAACTACCTGTTTTATGTATCCCCTGCCAACATCTTGCTCTCTTTTGGAATTGATTTTCTTGATGTTAATATCGATTCTTACCGTCTCCCAATTGTAACTGCCAGTAACCTGATGACCCGCAATCTCAGGTATCTGAAACAGTTCCAAAATCAAACAACATTTGATCATCACACATTTTCTAATATACTGTATTTTTGAGGATTGTCTTGTAAATAATGCATCACATCAACACAACACTGACAGGTACTCATCCAGGGTTTCAAAAGTTAGCATCACTTGATGAAGTAAATAAATCATTCATGCATTAGTGTCAAGTTTTTTAAAGTATAAATAAAAGAACATCTTGAGTTAACAAGTTGCAAACACAGATTCTCTGCCAGCAGTTTGCCTTGTTCCTTTTTAGTGCTTTTTAATTAATCACAAATGTTTGTAAGTCAGTGATAAATGGTGGTAGCTGTTTATTAGCCATCAAGCTCCTTTATTCGAGGAGGACAAACCAGCCACATTCTGGAAAAAAGGGGAAAAAACGCACCATTTATCATTGATTTACTAGAATTTTAAGCAGCATAATGTCAATAATTAGGTTGGTGGGTTTGTCACTTTAACAATAAGTCATTAAACGCTTTTCACATTTTTGGCAATCCAAATCGTATTCATCTCCATGTTCATGCAGTGAAACAGCCTTATTGCTTGGCAGCACTGTTGGCAGCCACACTTTTAGAAAACACCATGGGGTGGTGAAGGTAGGATTAAATAATGGAGAAATATGTATTATGCAGCTTTTATTATATTGGGGCTTATACCAGCTGCAAGAAGGTGAGCAGGGAGTCCATTCATTGAAAGTTGGGGATCATTAAAGCTTTACAAACATTAATAGTAAAGAAAGTATTTTACCATTAGGTAGTATCTAAAATATGTGTACTACTAATCAGCCATTCAAAAAGCACGACTTGTCCTAGTGGTTTAATTTCGCATGGTATTTTCGCTATGCCTGTTTAGCAAACATTGCACGTCACATTAGAATCAGAATCAGAAACGGGTTTATTACCAGGTAGGTTTACACTTACGAGGAATTTGACTAGGTGTCGTGGTGCATACATAAAAGTAAAACAACAATTAAAACACAGATAGAGAACTAGAACAAATCTTAAAAATAATACAAAGTATAGTAAAATATAACAGTATTTACATTGCAATGGAAAGGAATAAAAATATGGAGTAAGAATAAAAATCGGCAGTAAATGTAAAGTCGAAATGACAAATGACCCATATTCAAGTTTATATATGTAAACAGCTGTGTGTGGTTTATGTTGGTCAAGATTCACTGAGCATACTTAATGCTGTACACACAACTGAAGTGCTGTGAAGAAATTTAAACTTGACCTGTGTCGGTGGTCAATGCCATGCTCTCTGTGTACTTCTTCATTCCCTCACTAAAAAACGCTTCAACTTTTCCCTCCCCATGACTTTTTTTCAATGCATTAAAGGGGACCTATCATGCAAAATGCACTTTTTTTATGTCTTTTATACATAAACATGTGTCCCCGGTGTGTCAGGGACAGAAAATAAAACCCTCTCTTTTCCTCCGTACCCAAATCTCTAAAAACGGGGATACAACGGAGCTGATCCAGATTTGCGTCCGATATGACGTAATATCTGAAATGTGGACCCACGGCCCCATCAGAAAGTTGCTATCAGAAACAATGCCCGACTGTTTTGGACGTAATATGGTCTGTGTTTACATGAGCATGGCTAACACTCAGAGCTAACCTGTACTGGAGAGCATGTGTGTGAAGAAGCAGGAAATAAAAAGTAACTCACCTTGTGGTATAACCGGCCAGAGAGAAAGCCTTTGAGCTCCATACTCTTTCAGAAATAATCCTTGATAATCCATGATATGGCGTTTCATCACCGCAGTATTTAGTTTAGACAGTAGCTGCCGGGTCCCGCATGAGCTCAGCCCCCTCCCCTTTTAATTTTGTATCAATTTTTTTTTTTTTTTTTAAAGCTTTATACCCCAAATCAGCACTTTTTAAACAGGAAGTGAAATAGAGGGATATGAGGCATGGCTAGAATGGGTGATCTGTTTGGTATTTTGAGCAAAACACTTGTTTTTTATATATTTGTATATATCTGAGACCTATGCTATTGCCTAAAAATAGCATGATAGGGACACTTTAATTAAAAACTGATGTGCATAAAAGAAGATTAAGAAACCTGTAAGAAACCTTCCATAGCACTATTAAGCAGAGCTATAAATATATGCTTTGCTGTCTGTAAGAGTGTTGGTAATCATAGTGTCTCAGTGTCTCTGCTGATGTCATGACATTTTGGAGAAACTGAAGACATATTTTGTGTTTAATCCAATCAGATGTAGGTGGATTTAAGGACCTGTATACAATGGCAGTGAACGCTGGCATTGGGCATAAATCGTGCTGCAGATTCATCCAATATGAATGTACAGAAAATCCTCTAGAGAATTTGAAGACAGAAATATAGCGGGTCTTGTGACTGATGACAATGCTTCGAATTTGTCTTCAAACACAACACTTAAACCTTTGGAAGTACGATCACTTAAACATTGTGAATGCAGCGTATCTGCTGATGTTACTTCACTCTTATGGGTTGTTGTGTTGAAAAAGGTATTAAGTGTGACACTACAGCCATCACATTGTTTTTTCATGCACTGGTTAATTTGATATTCATGGCTATTTTGTCTTCTTTCCGTTTTGTGAAAGAGTTTATTTTACACTTGGTCTACTTTAATCTGTACATCTCTCCTAAATTCAATCATAGAGATAATTAGATACTGCTTTAGGTAAACGTAGAAAGCATACCAAATAACTTCAGAGGCAGATTTTTCCCAAAATAACATTTCTGATACATGAACAACTTCACCAGTTTCATTGCTATCTATGATCTGAAGGTTTGCATACAGGGTTTTGTTCATATATCACTCAAAGTCGGACTTTTATCAAATGTTACTCTTTTATTCCAAACATTGTTATGGCTGAAGTGTTTTCTGATGGATATTATGATATACAACATTCCCACTTTAAAAAAACCTTTAAAGGTAGGGTAGCCTATGTACGTTTGAGAAACCGGCTCGAGATCGCTAGAATTAGAAAATAAACGACCGGAGAAAATCTGCCACTTCCTTACAGAGCCCCTCCTCCAACACACACGAACGCGCACATGACCAATGAGGGCACGAGATAAGTTTGTGAACAGATGTAAGGCTGCAGGCAGGTACTGTAGGCCATCCAGTTATTTTAGCCGGGCGGGCTCAGATGATTGGTCGTGGTTTTTTACAGTACCACGGCTTCCATGACATTTTTTAATGGATTTTTTGTCAAAGCACTTCAGATATTCATTGCTATCGGGATGTTAAGAGCATTCCATGGAATATAACAAAAAGTTTATCTCGAGGCGGTTTCTCAAACTTACATACCCCACCTATAAACTGAATATGTAAACAAAATAAAAGAAGCATTTTGAATCCTGCTTTATCGAATTTTCAATTTTCTGATCTGGGAATAACACATAATAAGCCAATGTCTAATTTGCATAATTATACATTTCCGAAATTCATGAATTTTTTAATGTGAGTAATCAACATGGGGACGTTTAATGGTTTAATGGTTTACCCTATTCACCTGTAGTGTCTCCTATTAAAATGTTGAACTGGCCCCAATGTGCCATTCTGTTAGCATGCTGAGATAAATATCCATGGGAAGAATATAACAGAATAAGAAAACTTAACCTAAGCTCTAATGTCCATGCACATTGGCATCAATAGTAAGCAACTCACATCACCATCTCGCAGCCAAAAAAAGTTTGATGGGAGATAGTGACTCACTCCAGAGGAAGCTGTCTCACACGTGGAGCTTAATTTCCTGCAAGGGAGAGTGCAGGAGATTGGTGATATCACTTGGACCCTGAAATGGCTTTCAAATGTTTGGATTATCTGATGGACATGAAACGAGCCTTGAAATATTTCCCCCAGGTTTGCTCAGTGTGAGGAAGGACTAATATCACTCCTCCAACTCCTCAAATTTTTGCTTCGGACTTCCCTTGGCCATTCCCTAATTTGTTGAATCGCTTAGGGCTGATTTCTTTGCATACTCTCACTGAGATTGTTTCACATATGAGGCCCTCGACTGGTCCCCTCGATAATATTCCTACACATTTATTCAGAGAGGTTATGAGGGCTGTAGGCCCCGCCCTGCTTCGCTTTCTATTCAAAACAGCTCTCTTTCATCTGGATGTGTTCCAGACATTTTTAGGAGGCTGCGCTGAAATGTTCTGGCCTTAGCATTTACAGTAATTAAAAAGCAAGTTATTCACATTTTGAAATGACCTTATTATTCTGGACAACTTGTTTTTGAACAACTTCAAGAAGAGCTGAATTGTTTTTTGAGAAGCTTCAGTGTGTTTTTGTGCTCATGTTCTGATTTATTGGTGGTTGTTGATTCATGAGAGTGCACCATATTGGTCTTGTATGACCTAAGAACAACCTTTGACGCTATTGATTATGGCCCTCTAATCAACATAATAAGGTCGAAGGTGGGTGCCGTTGGGAATATCTTCTATTGATCAACCTCATTTCTTGCTTTGTCTCGACTAGTGAGCAGCAAAAAAAATGAAGAAATATATTTTTTTGAACACACTTTTTAGGTTTTCGTAGGTTTTGGTAAGCTTGTCCAACGTCCAAGTTTTAATACATTCACAAAAGTTTCTATTCACCTCCCTCTTGCTATCCTGCTCACACTGACTGCCTACTGGTTCAGTTGCTTATGTCTAACTCCATACATGAATACCAGTATTGCATTGAAAATAAGTTTAATGGGACTGGCAGCAAAAGCACTCAAACATCCAATCACTATAGAGTGGTGCAGGAATTTCCTAAAACTGTGAAATTAGTTAGATTTGACTACTTCTTGTTCCCTTGTCTCGATGCCAAATGTTTTTTTGAGATGATCACATTTTGTTCTACAACATAAAATACTACTTCTAAATGGCGGTTGCTAACAAGTTACTAATTGAGACCGAACACCATCACGCTGAATATTAGCCACCTTTAGCTTAGTGGAGGTGACATGAAGCCCTGGGAATGTGATGCAGTCTGTGTATTGCCTAACGTTAGCTTTTTCCCTGTCACAATTGCATCTGCATAACGTGATATTTATATGAGGAGATTATTGAGCATAACTTGTTTACGAATCCAATGGAGAAATCTCATTGTTTTGTTTAGGGAACCCTAGCGATGCTTACCTTCAGATTGGCTTAGAAAAATACATAATTTTGCATTTCAGTATGTTTCAGTCGGGTGGATCACAAGAACAAGTCTCAGATTGATTCTGGTTCCCGATTGATCCAAACTAAATCAACACTAGGCTCCTTGGCAGTTGGTGCATGCCATCATTGTTTGGACATCACTCTCTTTTATTATTCACTGTTGGAAAATGGCTGCCAATCTGCAGTATGTAAGCACAACCATCACAACTACCTTGGGGACAACAGACTCAAAACTATCCTTGATAGATGCCAGCTTATTATGTAAACCACTAAAACCACGACAACAATCTGAGACACAGTACATTTGTAAAACAATTCACCTACAGTTACAGCACAGGTACAGACAGCTGACATTGTGTTTTTCAGAAATCTGTAATATGCTTTAGCCTTTCACAAAGACTGCTGCTTCTTGGAACAAATAGCATGACAAATAAATGTGTATAAGGGGTTATTGTAGGACTTATGTGACAAAAAGGTCAAGGCACCACATTCATCAATCTTTTCCACGCACTGGACCAATGCTCCCTTTTTCCTGTCATGGCACGTTGTTGTTCAGAAGCAGAAAATATGATAAATGGCAAAGTCAAACAGGCGAGTACAGTACATCGTAGCATCTCTAATTGTATACGTGGACACACTTTGTGCATGCATCGTTAACTGTGTGTGATGGTTTCTCAGTCCATTACACTTGAGGCAAGCATACACTTTAATGACATTCTGCTCATAACCATCATGCGGCAGTTGTAAATGTATTTATACCTGAGAAAAATAGATATACCTCATTAAGCCGTGCTGAACTTAGAGGGCAAAGGACGAATGAGCTTTCATATCAATAATGTAATGATTGCGTGTGTCTGCATTGATATTCTGCTGTGTAAACGCTGATGACAATAGGAAAGCTTACAGATAAATGGGATTATGGCTTTTTGTGTATTGAAATAAGCATTATTGGGTAGTAATTCAAGTCTGACACGGATTACAAGTTCCTTATTCATGCTCTATTAGTTGTTATAATTCCCCCCCCCCAAGCTAAATCTCTAGCTAATATGAATTCTACATGCATGCATGGACACACACACTGTTTGCTGTTTAATACATACAGTCATCAAGCCTGTCAATTGTGGAGCATTACGCTTCTGAGCACATAAACACTGTGTGGTTGGACTTGGCATCAATCACATCCAACACTCTCTCTCATTTGTCCATTTGATATTTGTTTGGTTATTGCTTTTGTTATTATTGTTGCTGTAGTGTGATGCATTCCCCGACAGCTCTTATTTTCATCATAAGTCGTCAATTAATACAGAGAAATGCAATTATTTTGACAGGGACTCTAATGTGGGCCGTGGAGATGAGAAATTGTTTTTGACGGGTTGAGCTTGAAGCTGTCACACTGAGTGGTGAATACCGTTCCTTATAGCAGCACTCTGTAAAACACCTGACCCATTATAGAGCTTCATCTGTGTTTTCCATCACATGTCCATCTATCTACCTTCATAATGTATGTTATTAAGTTCATAAACAATTAAGCATCAGAAGGAAATGGATGATTTTTCCCCAAAAACATTGTAATGTCACTGGAGTTAATATGTTCTTACAGTATCTCATACATTATTTTATATACCTGCAAAACAAGCTTAAAATGTTGTTATGGTTCAAATGAAATGAATTTTGAGGTTCATATTTGTATTTTTTGGATGAACTGGGAGAGGCTGGCGGAGGACCGGACGAAGTGGCGCCAGCAGCTGCGCGAAGGTGGTGACAGACTTGACAAAGACTGGATTCGTGGACTTGCTGAAAAACGTGGACATACTGTATCTCTCTGAGTGCACTGTACAATCTCTTGTACATTTTCTTGCCAATAAAAAATAACATTTTGACCTGCTTTAATGTTAAAAGGCATTACTTTTCTCATCAGGTTTTTCTTCATATACCTGAATTCAACATCCGTCTAAAACGCGAGTCCTAGCAAGAAAAAGTGGAGACAAATATGTGTGCAAAAGGTGGTTCTCAACCCGTTGTTTTATTTCACAGTTTGTTGCTATAAAACCTCTCCAAATGTATGTTTAAAAGCACTTAAGAAGTGAGTTTTTAATGATATGTTTCAATAAAGTATTGGGAAGGTGTTGTTAAAGCTACATGGCTAAACACAATGTTCAAATAAAAACACAGAATTAAGAGAAAGCCCAACAAACAGAACAATAAAGCACAACAGTGCGGTTTTAAGGCTTGTGGCCCTTATGTTTCTGAGCCAACTCTGGATAAAGAAAGGCACTTGAACCTCTTTCATCGTTGACAGGCCCATCAGACTTTAGAGCAGGTGTGTGATTTAGCAATAAGCTATTTCTTTAGCCTCAAACTGCTTTTATTGCTGTCCCATAAATCAGATAACAGATTGTTTCTAACTTTTAGATTTCTACTTTTTTGATGTGAGAGCAAACATAGTCCAAAGAAAGTTACATATCGGAACAAGACACACACTTGTACCACTTCTGTGGTTGCATTTGTTCCTTCTCGTATTCCTCTGTATTATCTTTGTCTTGCACAAGAACAAAGCCATGTTATCCTCCGGCGCAGGATGTGTTAAGTCATTTCATCAGCTATTAAGAAAGGAATGATGTTAATTTGTTCAGCTTTAAAGTTATCAAAAAAACATTTTCCCAATTTGCTTTTAACTCTGAGCGACGGGGTCTTACACAAAACTTTCCGAAAAGGTTTGGATAGTTTTTGTTATTTCATATCTGAGATTTCTGTGGGTGGGAAAAACAGTTTACAAAGGGCTTTAACGAAGATTTTGATCCTTTAAAGTGTATTTAATATGGCAAAAAAGGAGCATATGAAAAACAATCATCTGAAAGTGAAAACGAGCTTCGAAATAAAATATTAGAGAGAGAGAAAGCCCAACCTTTGTTTCTACAGCGCAGCGAGATGTGTCTAATATGATTACATGACATTCCTCACATAGTGCACCAGACCCGGAGGCCTTTGTTTGCCCTCACGTTGCCCTCTCTTTCCTCAAATGCACTGGCCTCGACTCCTCCACGGCTCACTTGGCTTTCCTGCGCACTAATTCTACATTTCAAATCTTCCCGTCTCACTCCTGCATCGTGCTGCATCTCTCGCTTTGTATCCCTTTTGCTTAGCCCTGTCCTCTCTTGTTTCATCTCGCCTTATCCTGCCAATCTCATGTCCTTGTTATCCCTACCTCTCTCCCTCGCCCTCCCTTTCCCTGTCTGTCTCTCCCTCCCTTCCCTCTGCTGTGGAGGTCAGGTATGATGCAGAGCCAGAGAGCTCGCCCGTGTTTAATTACATTGATAAAACACCCTGTGAGGTAGAATGACCTCGTACCCCACAACCCTCTCCATACCGTCCGCATCCCTCACCCTCTCCCCGTCCCTCCCTCCCTCCCTCCCTGTTGTTCTGCAGGCTGAGGTCTATGGAGGCTCCCTGTAGGCTCAGTCCAATCGGTGCCAGGTTGCATTTCATGGCTGATTGCGAGGCATGTGTTTCTCTCTCTTCGGCATCGGTTCCGCCTCCAATCTCCAGCGGTTCCCGACATGCTCACTTCACTGGAGGTCATGTCAGAGACGTCTCCCTCCCTCCCTAACCTGCTGCAGGTGGAGGACGCGGAGGAGAGTGTTAACTGGCAAAACGTGACCACTCTCCAAACAGGCGTAATGAGGGACATGCCCTTCCGGATGAGTTCCTCAGAGATGTAAACCATCCTGATCACCCTCCCTTTCGTTTTGTTCGTATGTAGCCCTCTCTGACTGTCAACAGGAAACCCGTGCGTTTGTCTCCGCATCTCGCAGCTTCAATTTGGGAAGGGAAGTGAAACATTCATTTGGAAAAGGAGCTTCTCGGCATGCGAAAGGTTTTGGTTCACTTGGCATTGGTGGAGGCTCTCCGCTCCTTGCGTCATAAAGCCGGAATCAGAGGCACACAAAATGCCCCCCGGGCCTCAAGACAATGGTCCCGTGAACATAAATTATGGCGGAAGCAGGATGGCATATGACAAGCAGCAGTAACTTACTATTATTGCCTGCAACCGATGATGACAATTCCTGTGGTAGCCAACAGGTCGGAGCGATGTAATATGCATAGGATTCATGCAAATGAAATGACTCAAACATGTGTCAGAAATATCGCTGCCACTGGGTACAAACCTTGTGTCTTTGAAAAGAAGCCCTTATTTTTCAGACTGACAAGCATGCATCCTTATTCTAGTTTATGAATAGATTTTGTGGGCCTTAGGGGTCACACAGCTGGCAACTTCTATAAAGAACCACATAAACCGTCTGATCAGGTAGAAACATGGAAATTACTGGTTGGACTTATGAGTGTTTCCCGCAACAGCAGGAATCTAATCTCCTACAGCCACCTCCATGATTTTCATGAATAGTCAACAGCCTTACCATAAAAAGTGGCATCATCGTCTCTGAGAACATTACAGCTTAATGTGGACACATAACTTACATTTCTTCCACAATGGGGAATCCTAACCTCGTATGGAGTGTTGTGCTCTTTTGGCTATGCTATTTATGTGCCACCCTTTTTCCCTCAGTGTCTGTATGCTGATACTGTAGTGCTGCTCTGGCATATTGTTGCCAATATATTATGGGCTAATGGCAAAACCACAGGAGCACTCTGGCACCCTAATGGCTCTGATGGTTGATGCTTTCAGTTTCAATTCTGACAGCTAAAAGTAGTTAAAAGCGTTATATGCTATGGGCAATGCTAGTCTTTTTTAGCATCAGAGAGCTGTTTCTCTTCCGACTGTCATTTCTGTTTCCAATAACAGAATTCATCCTCAGAAAGGACACAACATCTTTGGGGGCAGAACATGTTGCACATGATAATTTGATAGAAAGCCACCCAATGATGGAATAAGGTAATTTCCTGTCCCTTTGGGTCAGCTTTTAAATCTCTTCCTAAAACATGTTTCACAGAAAGGCTTTTTATGTTATTTATTTGTACCTTCCTTACACTTACTATGAATACTTGTTTTGTTGATCTCTAATACCTTCCTCAATTCATCGCTGGCATTTTTATTGTTTCTCTTTGCGACTTTGAATTACTGTCTGTGAAGCATTAACTGCCTTTATTAGCTGTAGCTACAGTGTTTATTATTTCCATTATTTCATGCATTCTCTCCTTGCATTGCTCTCCTCCCTTTGTTCTACTTTCATACACTCTTCACTGTCTGCTTTGTTATTTGTTTGGAGGGTTTTCATTAGATTCCCCGACTAGCAATTAGTGTTCCTCTCCAAAGCGAAGGCACAACAGTGGCACTCAATGCCCCATCTCTTTATTGCATGGTTAAGTACCCTTCAGACCCACATGGTTATTAATAACATCATTGCTAAATCACAGAAAAAAGCATTGCTGCTAAATAGGTTACCGTACTGTTTACTTTGCCTCAAAACATCAGGTTAAACAAATGTACCTTTCTCTACCCCAGTTTGAATGTGGGCACAAAGAGAGGAAGAGAGAGGAAAGTTAATTAGATAGAGGTCCATGGAGGGGGGGGGGGAACCTGGTAATGGAAAGGGGCTGGAAACAGATGGCTCAGAATGTATTAACTTGCAGGGGCACTTCAAGGAAGCCACTGCGACCAGACATTAGGCCGGTCACTGTCTGGGTGGGGTGGGGATGGGGGGGGGCGGAGCTCGCAGGCGGCTGGTTACAGGTAGAGGCTGTCAGCCCAAAAATAGAAAGCAGATTTATCTCTGGATTGTTGCAAATGATTTGTCAGAGCAGAACAATGGATGCGATCCAGCTCACCGGTTGACAGTTTCACCTGATGCCTCTGAAGTAGCTCCATAAGTACGCAACTAGGGAGCAAAAGAGTAGTTTTGTGAGAGACATTTAAGAAACAGAATGTTAGAGACAAGCACTTAAGTGTTGTACTTAACCCTCCTGTTGTCTTCGGGTCAAATCTGACCGATTTCCTACTTTCATCAATCATAACTTTTTTGTTTTACATTCGATTGCATTAAGGCCTTATGATATCCTTCACAGTAGACATTTGAACATATCAAATTGCTGATCAACACTTTCATTGAATTTTGGATGATTTAGTCAATTTTGTAACGTCCATGGTGTTCCCGGTCACAAAGAAAAGGAATTAGTAACCATCCAGATCAGATAAAACACACACAAACGCACGCACGCACGCACACACACACACACACACACACACACACACACACACACACACGCACACACGCACGCACGCACGCACGCACGCACGCACGCACGCACGCACGCACGCACGCACACACACACATACACACACACACACACACACACACACACACACACACACACACACACACACACACACACACACACACACACGCACACACACACACACACACACACACACACACACACACACACACACACACACACACACACACACACACACGCGCACACGCACACACGCACACACAGAACAATTTGGCACATTTCCCGCTCTTATGTGCCCATCCCCCCCCCACATGGATCACACCTGGCACACGCACTACATGTTCAGTGTCTATTCTTAGTATATTTACTGCAGTTTTTCATGTATACCAGTAGTCTGATACAATATGTACAGTTTGAAAGGGTGTTAAATTAAATTTGGTGCTGATTAATGGTTTTTGTGTTAATGTAATAGCAGTTAAAACAGGACCGGTCGAATTTGACCGCGAACACCAAAGTAAGGGGGGGGGGGAAACGAAGACAATAGGAGGGTTAAGTGACAGTTTGAGGTACTTGTACTTGAGTATTTCCTTATCTGGCGCTTTATCAACTCAAGGGAAATATTGTACTTTTTACTTCTCTACATTTATTAGTTACTAGCTTATTTTCACATAAATACAATTATGTGTTCAAACGACATATCAACTTTAATTTACTGAGTGGAAACAAAGTATCCACAATGTGCTCTATTGCCGAATGACAACATTCAACATACTCTTTTAGGTATTTGTTGAGGATAAAAACAGGATTTTATACTGCTATATTCAATTACAAAATAACACTTTCAAAAGAGTCAGTCTGCTTAATAAGTACTTTTATTTTTGATACTTGAGTACATTTTGCTCATAATACTTCTACACTATTACTTAAGTGACATTTTAATCTCGGGATTCCTACTTGTAATGGAGTATTTTAAGACCATCATATTTATAGTTTTATTAAAATAACAATTGCCTTTATCCCACATTATCTGGTTCATGTCTTTTTAGTTGACTCTTTTTATCCAACACAGCTTTCATACACTACAGACATGCTTACCTCAGCAATTTGGGGTTAGGTATCTGAGCCGAGGATCAAACCATGGACCCTCCGGCACTGACCACCCCATTAGTATACAGCCGTATGTCGTTGCAATAATATAACTTTAATGTAAAATATGTATCCTGTTGTCGTTATTTGTAACTTGTATTACATGTAAACTAAAGGTATCCAAAACCTTCATCTCTGCCAACTGCATTGTTTTGGTTTTAATTATGCCCTGCACTCTTGGCTGCAGGTAAATATATACATAAATATAATTGCCGCTTTGAGAGGATGAAAAGGTGAAATTCATGGCTAAATGAATTGCAGTGCAAAAGTTCAAGGCAGCCGCAGCCTGACTGAAAGAATACACAGCAGATTGCTGTGTACAGATTGCTCGCTCAACACAATAATAACTGCTAACTGTTCCCACTCAAGAAACATAATTGTAACTAAATGCTATTTCTAATGTCGTTTTAGCCTAAGGTCAACATGAGCTGATTGGTTTATGAAACACTCAATGGAACAAATTGTCTCGGAAAATGAGCGCTTGGATATGAGAACTACTGTGTAAGAGCAATAAGTGATTCAGAAACACTTTGGTGACAAATGGAGTTAAATAATAATCCAGTGTGTTTACGCTCGGCTCTCTTCATCAGGGTTACAAGATATAGAAAACATTCAAGTACAATATATACACAATTTATGAACTGAATCATGTTGTACGCGCTGCAGTTCTACAGTTTCAATGTACAGCCTTCAGTGCTTAGAGACAGCAAATACATCCTTTAGACGGCAAAACAAATATATCCTGTCCTTCCAGCACAATAAAGAGCATTATGCTGGATGGAAGCACGCCGTCGGGAATGGAGCATTCTTCGAAAAATAAGTAAAAAACAACTATATTATATTCAGCCCCTGAGGTCCTCAGACATCTTAAGAGATGTGGGGTTCGACACATTCTCAGGCTGGTGTGTGAATCATACAGAGACAAACACACACCACACACACTAAGGTAACCACTGTGCCTTAGACATAGAGAGCCCAGTGGGGAAATTGAAAAGGATTCAGCAAAAGTTACAGGTGCAGGGAGGTGAAATAATATTATGTTATTGTCATTTCTTTGCTTTTTCTTCTTCTCCCTGCTCAATAACATGGCAGTGTACAGTACATGTTATCAAACAAGTAATACTCCAGTTTTTCTTCCTTTGTTGAAGCTGTGAACTAAAATATGCAAATGTTTCATCAAATTGCCTTTCTGGCATATGTGTTCGCCTGTATCTACACTGTATTTCCTATTTCGGGCCTGAAAAACAAGAAAAGGATCCTCCACAGGTTTTAGAAGCCGCGAGGAGATGTAGGAGTTTTGATGTGTTGAGCCAAAGCTCTAAAGGCGGCACGGCTGAAATCAAACAGCTTGCACAACACAGAGCTTAAAGCTAATGAAAAATAGATTTAGGAGGGAACACGTTACTTTATTTCAGTCTCTCAAAGCGGCGTGATGGAAGGCAACATGTGCGACAGAACAGCTTGTGAACTAGTTATGTAGGCTCTGTGAAGCAGCGCTGTTTGTGAGTCAACGGCGTGAGCTTCAAATGCCACTCTGCTGATCCTGCCGGGCCTCCGCTAAAGTAAAAACAGACTGTGATGACAACTCTGTGGTGCCATAAAGACGCCCATTAACAATGTGTGTTTCTGGTGCTGTCGAGGGGGGGGATCTAGATCAGCTCACCTCAAGCTGTTGAAGCAGCCTACAGCTAAGAAACAAACCTAACTCCCCTCCTCAATCAAACAATCCCTACCGCATTTAAGATGAACAAAATCCAACGTGACAAAATGCCCAGTCTCTGTAAACAGGGGCTAAAGCAACTAACGAGGTTTGACTGGCTGCAGTGCCAGACTGTGTGTTACATCTGATGGAAACAGAGTGCAAGCTGTTGGAGAAATGCATGGCATCGAGCCTGACAATTGCTGAGTGCTGTGTAAGCTTCACTGTGCTCTTTCTGTCGAGCCACAGCGTGAGGGTCGACCATGTCCTCGTTTGACACTCGGAAATATACAGTAAACCTAATATGTGCAGGAGATTGTGTCTGCGTGGGCGTGTCTTTTGGGGAAATAAGGGGCATCATGACATGTGGTGGTGGTGTGGATGCAGCCCCCCCTCCATTTAAAAGTTTCGAAAACTGTCTAATGAGCGTTGCACTGTTCTACTTGATGGAAAGCAAGTTGAATGACTATTTGCTTTTGGATTATTGCATAAAATAAGGTCCGTAACAATCAAATGTTTACTATACTTGATCAGCAACATAATCACAATTGTATGATTCAGTATGCATCATTTCATTTGCCAGATGCAAAAAGCTAACCTTGAAAAAAACAAACAAGATGACCTTTAGTGGTTTAGTTTAGTCTTTTGTTAGCAGACATGTAAAGCTTAATCTCCCTTTGTCCTTTTGTGTCCTTCTGTAGTCCATTTCCTGTTGTTTGTCTTGTTTTACCCCGGCTGATATTTCACTAAATCCACTGTTTTAATTGTTCGCTATATTGCCCCTATGCCCTATAAGGTGTCCATGAAAGGCGCCCACCAAATAAAATGTATTATTATTATTAATCAGTAAAAAGTGGTCTTTTTACTGACATATTTTGTGTGGTAGATCACAATGTCTTAACCTTGCAGATACCAAATACCTATTTCTTTCTTTTTAGACAAGAAGGCCTGAAATGCTGACCAAATGTTGATCCCTCTTGAAAGTTTGGACTTTTTGCATTGCTGAGTAATTCAAATGTACATTAACAACAAAGTATTAGCCCCATAGATGATCTGCTTTATTGTAAATCGTTGTGTTTACATCTCTGTAGTTGGTTGGTTTTAATTGTCACATTGGTTATCCCTCAACATCTAATGCAATCGAACATAATAATAACTTAAAGTGGACCTATCATGCTATTTTTAGGCAATAGCATAGGTCTCAGATATATAAAGATATATAAAAAAAATGTCTATGAAGTGTTTTGCTCAAAATACCAAACAGATCACCCATTCTAGCCATGCCTCATATCCCTCTATTTCACTTCCTGTTTCAAAAGTGCTGATTTGGAGTAAAAAGCTTTAAAAAATAAAAAAGTAGGGGTCTGAGCTCATGCGGGACCCGGCAGCTACTGTCTAAACTAAATGCTGCGGTGATGAAACGCCATATCGTGGATTATCAAGGATTATCTCTGAAACAGTATGGAGCTCAAAGGCTTTCTCTCTGGCCGGTTATACCACAAGGTGAGTTCCTTTTTATTTCCTGCTTCTTCACACACATGCTCTCCAGTACAGGTTAGCTCTGAGTGTTAGCGATGCTAATGTAAACACCGACCATATTACGTCCAAAACAGTCGGGCATTGTTTCTGATATCAACTTTCTGATAGGGCCGTGGGTCCACATTTCAGATATTACGTCATATCGGACAAAAAATCTGGATCAGCTCCGTTGTACCCCCGTTTTTAGAGATTTGGGTACGGAGGAAAAAAGAGAGGTTTTTATTTTCTGACGCTGCGTGAGTTCCCCGACACACCGGGGACACATATTTATGTGTAAAAGACATCAAAAAGTGCATTTTGTATGATAGGTCCCCTTTAATCTTAAATGCTCACCATCATGGTGTTCAGAGATGCAAGTTCTTGCTAAGAATGAATGTATTGCTGTCTGGAGTCCAGCAGAAAAGTGCAATGATACCCTGCGGTTCAGTGGTGTTAATATGAGTGTGTGTGTGAATATTGTGTTCATACATAACGCACACACGCTCCCCTCCCATACCCCCTTCCCTAAGGCTGTTGTTGCAACAACTCACGTTACTATTCTGTCAACCTAGATTCTTCTGATATGGATAGAAAAGTACCTACGGCTGTTTGACAGCAGCATCTATAGAAGAAGTTCATAAAAGTTTTGTAAACACTTAAAAGTTATTGTGTACTGTGTGTAGCATCTTAACACAGTTATTTTTCCATGTATCTCTTTAGTAAAGATACTGAGGGTTTACTGTATCATTGTAGTGTATCCTTTTGATGTCAAATGTATCAAAGCCACTCAGAACTTGTATTGCTTCATGGCCTTACTTTGATAAGCTGACCTAGTTCTTCTATCTTGCAAATGTTTAAAAAAGTTGAACACACACACACACACACACACACACACACACACACACACACACACACACACACACACACACACACACACACACACACACACACACACACACACACACACACACACACACACACACACAGAGAGAGAGACAGTTGCAGAACAATTACATCCATTGAGCTAACAAAGAGCGCGCCTCAGCAGAATACGGAGTAAAGCTTCTTTGCAGCATGAACGGAGATTGAAGCTGACCGGTGAGAGCGGGGGTGATCAGGTCAAGGGATGATAAAATGGAAATAAGTCTTCAGGCTATCCCTGAGGTTACCCAGGAGAGAAGACTTTGGGAAGAGAGTCAAAAAATGAAGAGAGGCAGGGAGGGGAGATTTGTTAGAATTTGAAAAATCGGAGAAGCCTGGTTCTTTGACTTTAAAGCAATAGTTTAACATATTGGGGAATGGCCTAGTTGATTTCTTGTCAAGAGTTTGATGGGAAAATCCATGCCACACTCACGTCTGTACAGTAAATATTAAGTCTGAGCCAGCAGCCAATTAGTTTAGCAGAAAGACTGGAAAACAGCTAGCTTAGCTCGGCCAAAGGTAACACAATCTGCCAACCAGCACTTCCAAAACTAATTAATCAGCCACAGATCGTTTTTCATGGGCACAAATACCACAGTGTAATAAACAAGTTTCGGGGTTTCCTTTGAACACGAACACTTACTACCCGGAGTGTTGTTGTTTTGGTGAGTTTGCACACAAGCATGCCTAAAGCCACAACTTTTAGTTTTTAAACTTTGTTGTTTTTTGTGTGGAATATACTAACAAAAACAATATTGATTAGTAAGCAGATTTTGTTACCTTTTATGAAAGAGCTAGGCTAGCTGTTTCTAGTTGTTGTGCTAATAAGCTAACAGGCTGCTGGCTCCAGCTTTGCGTTACCGGCAACACGTTCTCACTCCCAACCCCTCACATATTGACGGATGGTCAGGGCCCCTCCCCGTCACTCTATTACGTACAGGGTGTCCCTTGGAAGTCAGTTTTCAATGGGCAGGGCGTCCCATAGACCTTCATAGACCTCCCATAGCGTTGGTAATAGACGCCATGAGAACGCTCCCCGGCAAATGCTACCCCGACGGTCGGTTGTTATTGTCAATATTAATATAATAATTATTTATTTTTTAATAGTCACACTCGATTTCGCCAATTTTCTTGTTGCCCCAGCTGGTCGACACCTTTTTTTTTAGCAGAAACAAAGGCTACATTAATATATTAAATCGATGTTAATCCATGTGTGTGATTGTGGAATTAATGGACGTGCCGCAATAATTTACAAAACTCTTCAACTACAACCCTAATTATATTTAAAAACATTTTAGAAGGCCTCACAAAATACTTTAATGTACATTTAAATTTAAATGTGAAGGGATGTGTGTAATGTGGTGATTATTATTCACCCGTGGATCTATGGGTTGGGGTATTGTTGCACACGGACATTATAGTTAACCGGACTTCCTGTTGATGTGAAATCCGAAAACATTTTTTAAAAATAAAATAATACTTTATTCTGAGTGTGCTTGCTTTTCTCTTTGAAGGTCATCACATAACGGCATTGTAATACACGGTCCGGCTGCATTAAATATATATCTGCCGTAGTTCGCTATTTATAGAGCCCTGATGAGAGGACTTCTAGACAAACAGGAATAACTGCCGCCGAAACTGAATATGTGACGTGGATCATAAATATATCAGCAATCAAACAAAATCTTCAATTTCTCTTCACACAATACGTCTCCTTGCAGTATCAATACTAATTCGGCTGACTTTTATATTTGATCCAATCGGTATATTGGTATATTTACACCATAACGGTGCACAGCTGATAGAAAGGGACACCTGGTGGTTAAAGCACGTTATTGAAATGTATTATTTTTATTATTAGATATTAATAGGAGACACAGACAGACAAATTAATAAGGCTTTATTTAAACATTAAATAATACTTTAGGTTAAGGTCTTTTTTGAATAAGAAAAAAGCTTTGGGGGTACACATATTAAGCCTGACAAAGTAGCCTACTAATATATTGCTTTCCTGCAATGTTAACTACTGTATGTTTAAGCACTTATTTTAACTGATATTATACATAATGTATTATACTCTTATAAGATGTATGTAGATAGTATAAGAAATGTGCATAATATGAAAGTTTAATGGTGGAGGTATACACACATATTGATAGATGTCTTGCACTGTTGAGGAACCTGCGACCCAGGTTTTTCATCTCCGACCTTGTCAGGTATTGAACAATCAATAAATAAAGAGCACAGAATTATTAAATATAAAACACAGAATTTGTGTGATTATACTAAATGATTTACAAATAAACACCACTGCATATTTACAACTGTTACACATGCTGATGTAACACAAATGTTTCCAACTTAGAATCAATAAAGTATATCTTATCTCTTTCGACTCCACTTCGAGCGATATAATTACTAACAAAGCACTTATATACTAATAAAGGACTGGCTTATCTAAAGCCAGTTGAGAAGCACTTGAAATGTTTTGGCTCTATGAAACCTGATGTACTTATATGATTCTGTTTTCTTCTAGTTTGTATCTTGTTGGTCGAACGCACTTATTGTAAGTCGCTTTGGATAAATGCATCAGCTAAATGCAATGTAATGTAAGATGATCGATGGCTACTGCCATATTTGCCTCTGAACCTTGACAAGTGCATGTTTCAGGCTTATCAATTAACAACAGGAGGGGTCACAGACATAAGACCAGCTGTTAAATAAAGCTCTTCTGACCTTAGCTGTCATGTGGGTATATATTAATGCTGCCCACGGGCACAAGCTATTTTCACCCATTTATTAATTATATGTTTTACATTTGAGTGTTTCCTATCCCCTAAACCTCCAGGGATGTACACAGTTTAATACTGGGAACTTCTTATTATGGGAAATACGAAAACGTCTTTTAAAACTACAATTCCCAGTAGAGACGTGCCATATAACATGTTGCGAAACACAATAGCTGAGGATCTTGGGTAATCAGTTCAGTGGCTGTGTATCGCAATGATGCTCGAAATGTCCCATATAGGCCTACGTCTGTTTCCGGATATTTTTATTTTGAAATTCAGTTCCTGACGGACGCCAAAAAAGACCGAGATTATGGAATTATACAAATAAATAAAAACAAGGATAATTGTGTGTTATTGGTGAGTAAATAACAGTGTGTTATTTTGAAAAGAATAACAAATTAAAAGGAAAAAAAGATTTAAAAAATACAGATTTCAGTATTTTGAGGCTCTGAGCCCCATTTCTTTTCCTCACAGACGACAAAAAAAGTCCGACATTATACTATTTAAAATAAAAACAATAATCGTGGCTTGATATTGAGTAAGAACATGTTTTTTTGACGAACCCCACAGCTTCCGGTCTTCCAAGACCCGACCGGACAAAAAGACGTGCTGCAGGCACGAAACACACTACCAATACAAATACATTGCTTTTAAAATCGTTCTGTGGGACACGAAAAAAAGGGGGAAATCGTGATGTGAACACGAATCAATAGATTGAATGTCGTGACTATAACACGAAATGCCGTGAGACTGGGTTGGTAGCTGATAATGAGCCGTATAAGCAGTTTCCTGTCCAAGAAATGGCACATAATGCTTGTCTATTTCAATGCTTTCAAAAACCTGATAAGCACTCTTACATAACAAATGCATCACTGTGGATCAGTCATGGCTCAGTGTGGATTATTCTTGGAAGTTTCAGGAAATGAAAGTCAGGGCAGAGAATGAAACTTATTCTTCTTATTTTGTCAGTAAACGTGAAGGATAATTTGTGCAGATTCACATCACGTCACACATTCATATATGATACAGTGACTTGGCTTAAGGAGGTGCTAAATGAAGAATGCTTTAACATTGTGTATATGTGTAAAACATGTTAAGAACAGAATAAATGTGATGACTACTGCTACCTGCAGTGACCTTTATTTGAATAGACATACACGAGAGGATTAGAAATTGTTTCATTTTATAGACCCGGCAAAGAAAAAGATAATGACTACAGACTATAAAAGTTATTGGTATTTCAACAGCTTGGAAAGAGAAGGATTTTCATAGCTGTAGTCATAAGTGCCTTTAAAATAAACACCCCTCTGAGCTTGTCATTACCGACAACATCAGCGCATGTCATCAGCATCAGAAAACATCTGAATGAAATTGCTATTTCAATTTGCAGTAGCACGGTTTGACAGATGTTTTTCGTATAAAATAAAAGCAGAGTGAAATGTAGATGGACCACAGTGTCCTTGGATTTCAAATCAGCATATTGAGTACCTAGCTAAGGAAGGGGCCCCTGAAAGCATGGAAACAATTAACATTATGGAAATGAGTATCAGTTATCTGTTCATAATCATCATGACACAATAAAAAGTCTAATTGTGAGGAAGTATGATTGAAAGATTAGCTTAGTGAAATGCCAATGAAGAGTCTGCCCCTGTGCTTTAATGGTAACACAAAGAAAGTAATGTTCTCAACATCATTTATTTTCAAAATTGCAGATGTAGACAAATCAATGTAGGGATTTGTCTTAGTGACATTGGAGCAGAGACTTTGGCAACTGGCAGAGCTCCACGGTGCATACTGAAGCTACAATGGCACAAGGACAACTGGACTTTATATACCGCGCAATGCAAAAGATCATGACATATGTATTTTAGGGGATTACCACACTGCATCGATTGCTTGGAAAGTAAAGAAATCAGCCTTGAGATAAAAAACAAGTGGTGTAAAAAGTATAGAAAAAGGTGAGATTCTGTCTACTCTGCATACGTTTGTTAAGTATCCTCAATAGCAGTGATGATAATGGTGGTAAGTTGTTCAACACACAATGGAAACTCTCACACAGACCCATCCACACAGAGAAATATGTGTGTATCAATAACTTCCAGAAGCTAATTACTGCATTAACATGAAATAGCAGCTGAAGTAATGCCTGTGTGACTGTACTCGGTGGCCTGCGCAGAGTATTCTGGGATTCATTAGCCGCCAGAAAGCAGATGAGTCACTGTGGTCTCCCTGACCTCGCCTTTGTCTTCCCTCTCATTTATTCCCTGTCTTGCGTCACTATTGAACTTAAACATACAGCAAGATGCCTGATTATCGTTCGGTACAATACAAATTGCTGTAGAAACGAAACATCAGCCATATAAAAAAGATATATAATCCACCCTTAAAAAATGTGCAACTTCATTTAGAGAAATATCATTGATCACAGCTAGATCAAACATTTCCCTACCTGCAGGTCCGCTGCAACTCTGACTACTTTTAAATCCAGACAAAAGACTTTTCTTTTTGCCGCTGCTTTTAATTGAACTATTCATGTCTTAGACTGCACTGTAACTTTTATCCATGTAATTTTTTCTTTTAATGTTTATTTTATTATCTTTTCTTTTTAATGACTGATTTTAAATGCCATTTTCTTAATGTCTTTCATTTTTTGTAAAGCACTTTGAATTGCCTTGTGTTGAAAGGTGCTATATAAATAAACTTGCCTTGCCTTGCCTTACAGCACAGATGTGGGTAAATGAACTGGCAAAACATTGTGTTTTAAAGGGGCCCTATTACGCCTTTTTTCAGGTTCATGTATGTTGTGTCTCTACTGGGACATGTCTCCATGCTTTAATGTTCAAAAGCTCTTGATGTTTCTCATACTGCCTGTGCTGCAGCACCTCTTTTCACCCTCTGTCTGAAACCAGAGCCCAGTCTGCTCTGATTGGTTAGCTGGCCGGCTCTGTTGTGATTGGTCAACAGCTTAGAGATGTCCCGCCCCTAAGCCTATCACGTACATTGTGTTGGAGCACTAGCTAATATAAACGTGAGCTTTACATACTGATGTCACTATGTTACAGAAGTTAACAAAGGAGTCCAATGGAGGCGTTTCAGGAAAGGGGGCGGGGGCTGTGTGGGAGAGAAACTTTTTTGGTACTTTGGTATTTTAGCCTTCGCAGACTATTTACATTAACAAAAACCTATAACACACTACAGGAAAGGGAAAGCTAAAAAAACACAAAGGGCCCCTTTAAGAGAAAACGACCCCTCCCTCCTGAGTGGTTCTTTATCTTGCAGAGCCTGTTTTGGAGGGGCGGGGTGTACCCCTCCTTCAGGGAGAGACTGCAGTTGAGGTTTGAGGCTGCTCTGGTATTACCATATACACTCACAGATTCACAAAAAATACTGTCACACCTCATACTGGCTGTGCTATGAATATCAATGGTTGCTCTCCTTTTGGACTCTACAAAACAGACAGTGAAAAATGTTCATGCATGACAACGTTCCACCTGGCCCACTCCATATATCCAGATTAATGGGATAATGAACACACAGTATAAAGGAATTGTGCATGACACCACCCTGTTATACACAATGCATGACTTATGTGACTGATTTCGCTCCTTCAAGGGGCTTTTTTTTGGGGGGTATCGGTTTCAAGTGGTGTGTCTGTGACATTCCAACAAGTCACCTTGACAGCGGTGTGAATAATTTCGGTAATAAAAACAGAAATTGCAGTCACTCAGGGCTGGAAAATAGCAACTGTACCGTGTGAAATATTCAGAGTAAATATTGTTGTGCATTAATGTGGAAATGATTTTGCTGACACATTTACAGTGTTCACACCCCCTCTTGGTTTCAATTCTAGCGACTTCTGAGAGAAAATCCTTGCTTATTGCTAATGGGCCAACTCAGTTTCCATCCAGAAATAATAAGAACATAAATTGGTGGAAATGTGTCTCTAGGTGTGCAAGATCCTTGAGGGATTACTTTCTCTCTTTTTGTTCTTCTTGCAAGTTCATACCCACTTCACAGACACAGCTGGAGCTCTTCTGACTGCTCTTTTGTCTTTTTTAGAGCAATTGGCAGAGGTGCCCTGTTCAACCATCCAGGTGCTGAGCGTGGCACAGACAAGAAGAAGAACCCTGTCAACCTTTCTGATACGCTTGCCTGTGTTTGAACAAAGACGATGCCTTCAGACAGGCATAATTGAAGAGATCATGCAGTACCTGCATATTCTCCTGCCAGGCAAATTCCAAGACTTCACAGCTGTGCAGGGAAACTATCCCGTGGAGAAACGACAAAAACAAGGAAACATAAAAAATCACAAAGGCAATAAGAAGCGCTGAAGCTAAATCAGCTATGTCTTTGTGGGAAAGAATGGCCCTGATGGTATTGACAAGGGAGACCCGTTGTGTTTTTCGATCCCCATTCAGAGCCAAACACTCCACAGGATGTTTTGAGATGGTCTACAAAGACATGATTAAATAGAAAATAAATAAATATTCATAACAAAGCCAATGCAGAGCCAGATGTTACTGTTAGTTGCTTTCAAAATAAAACTATCCCCGAAGATCATTCACTCTGACAGGCATCAGGGTGAACACACACAAAAACACACTCAAAAACCTGCAAAGTGAACAGCACATAATCCATCAAAGCTGACTCCTCAACTACCTGGTGACCAGAAATGTTTATGAGGTACATTGTGACACTTCCCACCGGAGTAACCCCCCACAATAGACTATGAGCTTATCTTACTGTAAGGTGTTGCTGAAAAAGGTGGCCACAATGTTTCTATTTGCGGTAGATAAGATTCCTTTGATAGAATAAACACTAAGTTACTCACTGAAGGCATTCAAATGTCAAATTTACATTGGTATCAGGGGGGAAAGAAACTGGGCAGTTCGATTACAGACTCATGGGAGATGCTTTTTCACGACAACCATGTTTTTAATCAGTTGAATACAATATTTTGAACTGAGTAGTTGCTCGGATGGATGGATGGATGGATGGAAGGATTGATGGATGGATGGATAGATAGATAGATAGACAGATAGATAGATAGATAGATAGATGGATGGATAGATAGATGGATAGATAGATAGATAGATTGATAGACAGACAAATAGACAGATAGATAGACAGATAGATATATAGATTGATAGATGGATAGAGAGATAGATAGACAGATAGATAGATAGACATATAGATTGATAGACAGACATATAGATGGATAGACTGATAGATAGATAGACATATAGATAGACAGATAGATAGACAGATAGATAGATAGATGGATGGATAGATAGACGGATAGATGGATAGATAGATAGATTGATAGACAGACAAATAGACAGATAGATAGACAGATAAATAGATAGATTGATAGATAGACAGACAGATAGACAGATAGATATATAGATAGATAAACAGATAGATAGACAGACATATAGATGGATAGACTGATAGATATATAGATAGATAAACAGATAGATAGATAGACATATAGATAGATAGACATATAGATAGATATATAGATTGATAGATGGATAGATAGATAGATGGATAGATAGATAGATAGATAGACAGATAGACTGATAGATGGATAGATGGATAGGTAGATAGACAGATAGATAGATAGATAGATAGACATATAGATAGATGGATAGATAGAGGCTTCTAGTACTCCAGCTATTAAACATTTCAGGCTGCTGTATTCTGCTCATTAGCAAAATCAACAGAACAAAAACAATCACTA
This sequence comes from Notothenia rossii, assembly GCF_949606895.1. Lineage (NCBI taxonomy): Eukaryota > Metazoa > Chordata > Actinopteri > Perciformes > Nototheniidae > Notothenia > Notothenia rossii. The sequence continues at coordinate 9,508,983 of NC_136904.1, read as the reverse complement.
GTATTTAATTACATCTTCTTATTAGCCAATTAATTCTGACCTAACAGAGGTTAAGCATGTTGTTTGAATGCATTTCACGGGACACGCAGTCTTTTTGTGATTCTCTTCTGATAGCGCGTTTGCTCGCCGAAAGCCCCAAGGGGATCAGAGGTCATGCTCAGTTACAGAACGACTCCTCTGGAGGTGTCAGGGACTCCATGTGTTGCTCAAACACCGTTCATCAGGGCAGATCCTATTCCTTTGCATGCTAACGTGCACCCCCCTATTAACGATTCTCGTACACAACTTGCCACATACAATCGATCATTGATACATGATATGATCCACATAAATGCCCTCATATCAAGCGTAATTACTCATATCAGTGTGAGCTGCACTACCCTTGTATTGATGTTATATTCCCATCTGCACTAATTAGACCTTTCTGTGTGCAAGTAATGCAACACTGGCAGGGCACATGCTCTCTTGCATGAATAACACAACTATTCGGAAGAGTGGCGTTGAATGCATCATTCCCTGTGAAGAGTAATAGACAGGCCAGTTTGGAGATGGATAGCTGGAGAGGGGTCGTACAATTTGGAGTGCAAACATGTTCAAAACTGTAGCTTCAACAAGCTTTTTAATGGCACTGAATGACAGCACTGATTCAGCACCATGGACAGTGACACAAGGCAAACTGCACTGCTTTATTCTCTCGTTCTTTTCCCCTCCATCTGTTCACATTGTTTTTGTGAAGGGGAGAAAGTGTTTTTTATATTGTGCAACGCTCTAAAGGCTGCTGCGTGTTGCATTCCAGCATGCTGCTATCTTTTTAATTATTTACCCAAATATGCCTTTGATCCGAGCACCTGACCAAGCTTCTATTTTCTTTCCAGATTGTCCTTCTAAATAAAGCAGGTGAGGTTTGAAAAGTACCAGGGAGTAACAAGCTGGAGAAAAGAAAAACACATGAAGACACATCCAAACACATTGGACTTATATGTGATGATAACCTTAGATGACAGTGTTTTAAAGTCCAAGTGCAAGTGATGTATACAGTGTTATTAATAGTTTATGATTAAAAGGTCTCGTAAATATACCATGGAATTAGACATGCACAGCAGAGAAATACATTAAACATGAAGAAAAAGATGATTATTATTGATAACCGAGGGGTAACAACTGTCTAAATATGACTATAATTGTTATACTGTAGGTTGTGACATTCATTTTTTATTTGGGAAGCATCCTGCCTGAAAAAGAAGAAGTAATTTAATTACATGTTAGGATCTATGGCATAGTTTGGAGGTATCCATGAGCAATACATCAAAACCAATTGTCCTGCTCTAAATAATAATGCTACAATTATGACTCAAAGCAATGGTTTTTCTCTTGTTTAAAATGCATGTAATATTTAGAATGTTTTAAGTATTTATGGTTAGAAATCCTCCAATCTATAACATATAAAAGTGTTATATAAATTAGACCAGTGGAGCACAACTGTGGTTCTCAGTGCTCAGGGATCACAGTTCTGTAGGTTTTCTACCCTCGATGTGGTAAATAGCATTCACCTGGGTGGTGTCTCACTTGTCACATACTCCCAGTTAGATGGTTAAAATGAAACCCAGCAGGGCCCTGGCTCCTGAGGTCCAGGACTGAGAACCTTTGCTGTAGAGAACATTTCTACAAGGCCTCACAGCAGTGTCTTTCAGGCATTAGACCTCAGGACCTACAGCCCTGCTGGTTTCTTTCTAAACATCTGGACTGTCTAAAGGGAAGGAAAAACATTTATTTTGATTTTAAAGTTATGGTATGCCTTGGAAATGATCATGGTCAAGATGTTGTAAGTTAGGAACACTGTATGCTCTTAGGGACAGGGACTTTCTCACGCCCAGTACGCCAGATGAATGCACTTATTTAGCCTCACACCTGCGTCCAGAAGACCTGAAGGTTATGAGGACAGGGCTCTTTGGTAACATATAGTACATCTTCTATTGTGCAACATGAAATAAATAATGTATTTCTTCTTTATTATTACATTACATGTTAGATGCTTTAATCCAAAGCGGCTTACATACTCAATACTCAATGCAGTGGGGTTTGAACCTGTGACCCCCTGATCCGAACACCAACACACTAGTCCACTGCGCCACACGCCTCCAAAGCTACCTACATTCATTTCAATACCGTACTTGATACAGACATCTTGGGATAGACCAAAGACCCTCTGTCACAGCCGTTCCTGTTGGGGAAATATTTTCCAAGACCCATAACTTTGACCCAGTTTATCAGTTTAAACTGACCTCACTGAGCACAGACACCTGTAGCCTTGGCTGCTGTGCTCTCAGTGTTTTGACTGCCTGTTCCTGCCTGTTGGCGTCAGCTGATAGAGGTGTTATGCTTCTATCTTGTTATGCACAATGTTGATTATTCTCTCAGAATAGCTTAATGCATGGGTCTGGGGTAGAGTTCTTCAGAATTGGTTGTGGCATCTCAACCGTGTGGTCAGATCGTGGCCCGTGATCGTGTGAATTCTCCGGCCGAAGCTATATAAACCGTCAGTGTTTGCAATCAAAGCTCCAGCTGTCCATCGTGTCTCTCTGAGTCCTGACTCCAATTGCTTCAGCAGTTTCCCCCACAGTTCCCAAATTTGCCGCTTACCCTTTTGGTATTGGTTGCTATTGGATATGCACGTAAGCCATTACATTAGTCACATATTTTCTAATTTCAAATGGCCGTGCTGGGTTAGAAATCCAAAGGAATAAAGGTAAATAAAGCAAATGTTTTAATTCTGATTACCAGATGCTTTAGATATTTTAACATATGCATGTTTAACTTCACAACACGTTTAACAGGGGCTCTACAAAGCTACTATCCCCTCCAACAATGAGCCCCAAATTTGCTTTGTTGCCTAAATAAACGAATTGACCTGACACAAGCAGAAGAGTAGCACTAATGCTGCCATCGCACATTCACACTGTTTAAATCTCCCAAGCTTTCCACCCTACACAAATGTTTATATTCTCACTCTGCCCTGTGGGCCCTCAGTCATCCTGCTATCTCATTGGCCCTCGGCCGCGCTCATTATGCAAATTGGGCAGTGGGCGTGGTCTGTGCATAAGTGTACGAGTTGACGTCACGGGCAGAGTTGAAGCAGTCGGGGGGACAGGGGGTGGTTGAAAGAAGAAACACAAATGAAAACACAAAAAGCATAAGCAAAATAAATAAGGCTGATTCCAAACAAGGAGGCTGTTAAGGGAGAGGAGAGAAGGAGGAGGAGTGAGGAAGATATAACAAGGGGGGGGAGTGTGCACTGTGCAGTTGACTACAGAGAGGAGAGAGAGAGTGAGCGAGAGAGGGAGAGAGAGAGCAGCTCGCCGGCCCATTGAGGAAAGATGGCTACAGTCACTGCAAACGGAGTGCAGCAAGAGAATGGATTCAGCACCACGAACAGCGCCGGCAGGATGAACGGGCTCAGCATCGGCCAGAACACCATTCCAATGAAGGACCACGACGCCATCAAGCTTTTCATCGGGCAGATTCCCAGAAACCTGGAGGAAAAGGACCTGAAACCCCTGTTTGAGGAATTCGGAAAGATATACGAACTCACTGTACTGAAAGACAGGTTTACGGGAATGCATAAAGGTTGGTTATTTTGATATCTTTACTTTTGTTTTAGCCTTCAAGGAGAGGGGGAGCAAGAAATCAGACAGCGTCCCAATTCAGTTTTTCGGGGGGATGAAAAGTATGTTAATGTACAGATGTTTGGGACAGAGTGGGTGCCCCGTGGAGCCGCCACACACACACACACACACACACACACACACACACACACACACACACACACACACACACACACACACACACACACGCACGCACGCACGCACGCACGCACGCACGCACACACACACACACACACACACACACACACACACACACACACACACACACACACACACACACACACACACACACACACACACACACACACACACACACACACACACACACACAGGCTATACGCACATATATGAGGCGTGAGAGGGAAAACACGTGGAAGTGAAGTGCAGGGTTAATTGTAACGCGTCCAGCCGATCCACGTGAATACTACAGCTGAAAACGCCTTTGTGTGTTTACATTGAATCTCATGTGCGGAGCATCCCAGTTAAAGGGGGGCGGGACAGGCAAGTGTTATTTCAGATGCAGAAATATCTTCACAACTAAAAAAACAAAAAATCTGCATCACAGTGTGCTGGTTGTTACGCGAGATAAATAAAATGCTCGCATGGGAGATGGCAAGTGCGAACCATTATCAAGCAATAAGCATCCGTGATTAAGGTGGTTGTGCTGGCATGCTGCTTTGACCTTTCAGAGGGATAATATGTAAGCGTACTTTTCGGACGTCATTATCTGTGGAAAATACGCGGCAGCTGTATTGTAATGCTGCTCCGTGGGCGGGTTGCAGTCAGGAAGTACAAAGCAGGATAATAGTAGAGCCTGGGATCCAGCGTGCATCGTCTTCTTGTTCTGTCCTCACCCCGCTGTCACCCCCATTGTCCAAACCGGGCGAGATTAGTGTTCACTTAGTAATTAGTCAGGGATCAATTATAATGATTGTTATAATGGTGAATGCTAGAGTGGGGCTTTTGTTGGAGGGCGTTTTAGTTAAACAAAAAAAAAATCCAATACATCAAAGTCCAACTCTAGACACAACTTATATGCACTAATCCTATTACATGTGTACACTTAATTGTGATGCAATTATAAAAGAATAAAACCTTAAGGTAAATAAAATGACCACATTTTCATTTACTTTTTTTTTTTTACAAGCTTTGAATTTCACCAGTGTTTCTATTAGTCGATTATTTTGTGATGGAAGAAACATTGAACAATAATTACAATGTAATAACAAAAGTAAGTATTATTACTATTATTAATACAATGTGTGACTTTTAAAGCCTGTATTTAGTAGTGTTTTTAACCTGCATTTTATTGGACTGGAACGCAGCAATAAGGTCACATTTCCAGCACTATCAGTGTCCTCATAAGCAGGCTGTCCCACACTTTAATATCAGCTTAAGTATGGTTTTATATTAGCTGCTGCTGCTGCTGTTTGTGATACATTATATTTTGTAGATGGCTCCAAATTATTTTGTAAGATACAATTGAAAACACGAGAGAGAGTCACACACATATTGAATTCCCCTGCAGTTCACTCAGTGAAACCGAACCTATTATCAATGCAGGCAAATTATGTATGATATGTTAGTCAGTGGCTACAGTTCATGATCCTATTGATCGGCGGAAGTCAAGCGCTCTTGTGGGAGAATTGAATGTTGGCTCAGCGTGGATTTCTTGTGTGTGTAGCCTCCGAAGGTCTCCATGCACCACCTGTTCCTCCAGCCATCAGTCGCTGGTGCCTCCTCTCCCGTGCTCCTCTTCAGAGCGCGGTGATCGATTAAAACAATATTTCTGATGTTCATGTTGTTTACGCCTGTCCTCGACCATCCCTGAATGTCAACACTCTGGAGGGTGGCTGCCTCGGGACGGATAATCCTGTTCTACCGCATGCCCGTTCAAATCATACTCCACCAAGGCCACTCTGATGCATGCATTATGCCCACTTCATCCCGCATGACATTCAAAGTCACTTTGGGAGCACGAGCATGAACTTTTAATACGATTTCACCAATGCATTATAGGGATGAGTCTTTCTTATTGGCCACTCACCTCAACCGTGTTCATGCCTCCTGCTGCGTCCATGTGTGATACCTGTAGACTGAAACAAGACATTACAAGAGAAGGAAAATAGGAGTGTTAACAAAACAACAAGGTGTATTGTATCATGTGCTGTGTTTTCAAGGAGAGCTGGGAAAAGGTCCAATCTGAAATCGAGGAAAGCTTTTGTAGGGGAATTAAAGGTAAAATTAATTACTCAAAGTTTTTGGGTTGCACCAAGGTCAGTACAGCACAGCAGTGTTCTACATCAGTAGACTTATAACGTTTCATTGAATTGTGATTTAATTTGCAACCCCATCTCAAAGCCCACCTACTGGCTACAGTCCGCAGCTTCAAGCGAATCACACAGACGTCATCAATGTGATGTGTTACAGTGTGAAATGTTATTGTAAGTCCTCTTTAAAAACAGGCCGACACAATGTTACAATTCTAATAATATTATTCACATAAAATGTGGTCATGCTGTACTTTCAAACCTTTGCTCTCCTTTTAACCTACTAAAGTCAATTGGGATATTAAATCTGACATTGACAATGAAGTTAAATTGTGTGTTAAAGTTTTATATTCAAAGCATAGCATTACAATTCCAGTTAGAATATAATTTAACACTCATAGATCTCCGGGCTAAATCCAGCTCATAAATATAAATAGAGATGGATCAGAAATCAGATGGCACTTAACTGCCTCTGCATTATGTCAATTAAAAACACATGTTAGAGGGAAAACCACACTTTGATATTCATGATGAATCACTACCTCTTTGTTAAAGGGGTCACACTTGATGATGAACCCAAAGGCATTTACCTTTTACACAATGTTAGACGAGCTGATGAACATATTAGATCATCCATATATTTTCCCAAGGAGATACGAAGACTAAAAACAGAGCTAAAGTGAGACTGAGAACTCAACAAACATTCATCAGGTGGCCAGAAACGCTAATCCAAATGAATTTAAATCCCAATCCTTTGACTCTGCTAGATGTATACATAAACAACTGTTTGCTAATACGTTTCCAAATCAGCTCAAAGTTTGATGATTTACTTTATTTTTGCTTCTCCAAATAATAAGGCCACATATAAAGAGCTATTGCGGGTTTAAGAGGATACCTACTGTAAAGAGTCAAATGACTTTAATGTTGCTGGTGGTCCATCACATACGATACGATATACTTTATTGTATTTATTTATTCCGCATACATGTACATATACAAACATAGTAGACATTAAGAGACATACACATATCATCAGTCATACGCCGTTTGAACAAACATACTGACAATGGCGACATATTGCACAACCCTCATGGCCAACATTTAAAAAGTACATTTCATTACATTTGACTACATTTCAGTTCATGTGAATGTTATGAAGCTTAATGGACATAGGTAGGAATGAGTGCTTATAGCGGTTCAGCCTGCTCTTGGGAACCCTGGATATTCTACTAGAAGGTAGGAGCCGGAATTCTGGGTGGAGTTTGTGGGTGGGATCAGACACCATTTTTTTTTTTTTTTTTTTTGCCTGTCTGATAATGGACTGCTCAACATATAAAGGAATGTGTCAAAACACACATTGAAGTAAAACAAACCTAAAGTATTTTCGTTCTAATGTTGAGGATGTTGTGCTACTTATCCAAAGGGTTTCATTATTTATCCTGGATGGCGAATAAGAGGCATCATTTAAACCTCTTTGGGTTTTGCACATCATCATGTCATATGAGAATAGTTGATCCCATCCAGTAGAAATCCCTCGGACGAGTGTTGTAATATCTTCACGACTTCACACACTGAACATCTAACAGCCCAGTACATAGTTTCATTCTAACCTTGTGTTGTTGTGCCTGGATGAATGGGATTAATCTACACAGAAAAGTATTGTAACTGCTTCATTCTCTCCCTCTGGCTCTATCTTATACATGGTTTTGCAATAATCTTTTGTCCACAGTACATGTATTTGAAAAATAGTCTGTTTTCTATTTGCTTCACAAACACATAATATGCCAATGAATAGTTATTATGCCAAAATCCCAGGAGGATCCCGATGTTGCAACAAATTCAAATCACATTTTTATCATACACAGCAACAAACATTCTTCACAGCAGAGCGAATAGTGTGTGTGTGTGTGTGTGTGTGTGTGTGTGTGTGTGTGTGTGTGTGTGTGTGTGTGTGTGTGTGTGTGTGTGTGTGTGTGTGTGTGTGTGTGTGTGTGTGTGTGTGTGTGTGTGTGTGTGTGTAGTAAGAGGAGGAGGAGGGGGGGATATAATCACATTGGCTCCACGATCCCTTAAAACATAAAGTTCATAAAGATTTAATGCATTGCCATACATTTACTTTGACTACGACTTTGAAACCCCTCTTTGAGCCCAATTTGTGTTTGAGATTTGATTTGCTCTGGATAGAGGATGTGGCTGTTGGCATCAGTTAGTAAAGCGTGTCTAATGGATGATTTGCAGCACTACCTTATTTTACAGCCCGAGTCCTGTGACACAGAATCGCACCATAATTATGGATTTAAGGGCAGATCAAAACATGTCATGTTTGCTCATGATTAATTCATGTGGATTGTGCTGCATCACTTCCAACAGATGTGTTATGCTTTGTGACTTCTAACTTTGGGCCTTTCGGGGATCTCCTGGGACTCTTCTAAATATCTGGGGAATTCTGTGTTTCATATTTCCCTGTACACCTCAGTGGATTAGTGTAGCTGCATGATCCACTCAGAAAGGGTTTGTCTTTTAACAGATGAGCCTCGTAGCTGTTAGACGCTGTTGCCTTTAATGTCGATTTGATAGTTTGTGCGTCGTCAGGGAGCCTTCTGCAGCGCGTGGGATGACTTGACACTATTGGCGGACGCAGTGCTTGTCGAGCGTTGTGCAGCCAGGTCGTGCTGTTTAACATCCATCATTCCACTGAGCACTACATTATCATAATACTTAGTGTCAGTGCCAGAATGCATGCATTGTTCAGACATGCTGAATGTTAGTGGGGGGCAAATCTTTTGCTTGAGTAGCGTTATCTATCAATCCGTCTCTGATGCTGAGAGGAGGGACTCTGAGCTGCACCACACAGCCAGGAGGAAGAGATACAAAGAGTTGTTAAATATCCTCATCCATTCTCCTCTCCTCGGTAGGTCCATGCAGGGTAATTGGCTATAAATAGCTGGCCAAATTGACATAAAAAGACCTCTAAGGCATACAAAAAGTCAAAAGCAAACGTCAGTAGGGCATTAATATCTAATTGCACATGAGTCATGGAATGAATTAACAAATATTTGAAAGTTTTAAATGTGTATACTTTGAAATTCATTGATGTTGCCTTAAAAACAGTTTTTAGACTTTTAGTACAACCACTTGGATTTACAGAGCCTAGTGGGTATTGTCGAGGGATGCAGAGGAAGTGTTGGACGTTGATTGACAGTTTGTGCAAGTTGAGTGACAGGTGTAGCTTAAGTCTACAGATGACCTCTTTGATCATTAGAAAGGTGGCAGTGTGTGAAGCAGACAGCTTAGCGCTCTGAATGTAGATGGACTGAGAGATGGAGCGATGCTCGGCAGGTAACGGTGTGGTTAACACAGAAACATGACGCGCTTGATGAAGGCTCACATCGTATTTGTCTCAGCACCCATGAGAGGGTCAGGCTGTCACACTGAGCAGCTTCCAGTTGCTTTACATAATTACTTTGTGCCTAGATTTTCTTTGGAAATTAATTTGCATTATTTTCCCACTTTAATGAACATTCTAGCATCAGACATGTGTGAGGAGACTGGAGGAAGGCAAATTGCTCATGATTCATGAATTCACTGCTAATGAATTGAACATTTTATACAAATTTGTTCTGGAGTTATTTCAATTACAGGTACCTTAAAAAAAAGCACAATTTACTCTTGATGCCTGGATGCATGCAGTTGTGAGCACACACTAATTTACATTTTAAAATAAACTGAAGAACCGTTACGGGGGAGTTACTTAAGTAATTACCCGAAATGTGTTTTTACAAACGCATTTCCTGTTTTCTCTTTGAACTAGTTTGCATGGCTTACTTTTTCATTTGCCTTAAATGTAATTTGTTGAACTTTTGCCCCTCGCTGGAATTATAGTGTGGTAAATTGTCTTTGATTACCAAAGTATTATTGTCACCCCACTTAACCTGCTCATCACAGGAAGCTTAAAGCAAATGTGTTGAACCACAATTACGGCCATGTTCTCTTTCTCTAATTCCTATTCAAAACGTGTTTTCTCCAGTCGTTGGTTAAGATGTTCTTGATTCAAACCATTATTCTCACAGTAGGATCTAAATGTCATCGGAGTTATTGGCTGAAGATGAGTACTGTACCAAGACAACAGTGGGAACAGTGCCATGACAATAATGAGAAGTATTGAAACGTTAAAGGATGTGTTATACTCATCAAAATGTGCACTTCTAAATAAATACAAGACTTTATGGACTATAAAGACATGCTCCAAATGCCCAAGTTATACATCACAGTGAACAAAGTCTTTGCTTTTTGCTTCGCTTATTAATGTTGCTGCATTACCTTCGACCATGAAGGGGGTCATATCATAACATATTTATATTTGTATGATTTAGGAAATGGGGATACCAAACGTTTCATACACGCGTTGTGATAAAATATATTGCAATACATTGTAAGAAAGGCAGTATATTGCTATTTTTAATTATACATGTAGGGCTCCATAACAAACCACCATATGCATTCAATCTGAATAACAGTATTCGTAACAGTGGGAAAATAATTAGCATTTAGCATTCAACACCCTTGCACTACATTTGTGCAACATTTTAATCATTTAGATCAGGGGTGTCAAACTCAAGGCCCGGGGGCCAAATCCGGCCCTCAACTTCATTTTATGTGGCCCCCAAGAGCTTGCAAAGAATATAATATGTTTATTACACTGTTGAATGCCGCTTTACAGAAGCACGTTGTACATAAACTACATGTCCCACAATGCATCTCATTTTGTGACATGCACACTGAACATTTCCCTAGACTTTATTATGAAGTTCAATAATAGTTATTGTGCTTTTTATCTTGTTGTTCATTATTGTTTTATTATTTTACTCCTATTGTGTTATTTTATATTTGTGCCCTGCACTTTGGTCAACTGAGGTGGTTTTAAATGTGCTATATACATAAATAAAGATTGAGATTGAGAGTTACAACCGGCCCTTTGAGTGCAACCATAATGCTAATGTCGCCCGCGATGAAATTGAGTTTGACCCCCCTGATTTAGATACAAAATGAAAGAGTGCTGAAGGACTCTTTATGTCTAAATGAAGCTAGAATAGAAAATGACACAGAAATACTTGATGCATTGTTTTTGAGAATCGATATGGTATCGCAAAATGTAAGATCGCGATAGTCAATTGTATCAATATTTTTTCTTGATTGCACATAATACCAAGACAACAACAAAGGTGGAATAACATACAAGTGTAAATGTAATCCCATGCCAATTAGTGAATTTAAACTTTAAGGCTGACAGCGCTAACCTGTTTCCAGCTGTTACATCCTTGTTACCTCTCCTCAAACTGCTGCTCTCTTCGTGTTCTCCGAGCTGAACGCTCATCTGTTCCATGACTGGCTTCTCCCTCGCCGAGTCCTCTGGGCTTCAGATGTCCTCTGAGCCAGCGCTGCAGGAGGCAAAGCTTTCCCAAAGTCCCGTCGGCTTCCCACCACTGCGATGAAGCTGAGGCAGCCACACAGCTGGCTGGAATCATAAAAGCTACCTTGCACAAAAAGTCCAGTTCAACAAACAATTTGAACACATAGTATGACATGCTTTTTCCTCTAGAGGCAACGACATACATCTACAGTGGGAAGAGAACACTTTGCTGTTTCAGATGCAGTTTCCTCTGCTTTGAGCATGCTCCTGAAAAAACTCAACGGTGGTGCAGTTTTTCGGGTCTCAAGTATTCACATCATTAAATCTAAAAAACACACTAAGATGCTCCATTACAAGTATGGAGTACAAGTTGTGCATTCAAACATGTCCTAAAATGAAAGTATAGAAGTATTTGAAGTAAAATAATGATAAAGCACTTTTAGTAGAAGTGTACTATTGGATTATTAATGTATTTAAATGTTAGTACTTGCTGCTGATCGTTTGAGTGAATTTTAATTGCCTCATAAATAGCTCGTTAGTTTTTGTATCATATTTAGAAAATGGATCACATCTTTGCAAGTTAAATCCTTATGTGAGATAACTTGTAACTATAGTTAAAAAATAGATTCAAGTTAGAAATTAAAGTAAATTAAAAGCAAAAAAAACGACAAGTACTTCAAAACTGTGCTCAATAAAAGTACATTTGCTTTGTGTTTGTGTTTCTATCAGTGCTTTTCGATAAGAACAATTGAATCAATAAACAATGAAAATACTTGAGGAATTTCGAGAATTGTGTCATCCTAAAGTGTGATTGATTTGATGCCACGTGAAGATGATCTCTGAAGACTCTTTGCGGCTTCTAGAAATGACAAGCCTAATTTTCTAGAAGGGAAAAATCAACTGCTTAACTTTGTTGCTAGGAAACGTTTAAATAACTACTAACAATGAATCATGTGATACAATCTCATCCGGATGTTTATTAGATTGTCTCGGTGAAACATACCAGAGGAGGTCAGGGCCGTGGCCGAAGTGTGTCAGCAACAGCTTACAATTCCCATAAGCCTTTGCAAGGACGTGCCTCTGTGGGACGCCTGGGTTCATGTCACACAGTTTTGTAATGTCATAAAGGATGAAGGGTGTTTCCCCAGGCTCCAAAACTTTCCTGCTTTGCTGTGTGGCAAGCTGTTTCATCAGCGTCGTTTAGGTGGCTTTTCCTCTTGAGTAACTGCCTAGTTGTGGAGGTGGGTGAAGGTTGTCGTGAAAGGGAGCTCTCTTGGCCGAGCGCCAGAGTGTGTAGCTGGGTTTTGGGGTGATGGGTGCTGCATGGGTGTGTATCATCTCTACGTGTCATTGTGTGTGTGTGTGTGAGTCTTGTTTCTCCCGTGGGAATCCTTGGCAGCAGGTGTGACATGTAGTAATGGGAAATTATGCTGCACAGTGCAAAACCTCTTCTGAACGGGGTCACCCACTGTCAGCTCTGCCAAGCGCGCAACAGAGCAACCACTCACCCTTTAATGAAAGCTGTCACATTTTTGTTAGGGCCTTATTTACGGATGCATATTCATTCTGCTCTCCTGGATTTCCCAACTTAAGGAAAAGTCTCCAGAGATGTGCGGGGGTCGAGCTTCAGCTCATCACTGGAGGATTTTAATGACTTGGCAGCTAAAACAATATGCAAACAGTTTGACTTGTTCCTCCTGTGGCCGGTTCAATAACTATGAAAGTGATCATTCATCATGCATAGTTTGTAGTAATGAAAA